>NC_056437.1:14458033-14510533 GCF_018296145.1 Oncorhynchus tshawytscha
CATTCAAAATTCATGTTAAACACTATTATTGCAAATTATTATGTGACTTGTTAAGCACATTTTTACTCCTGAATTTATTTAGGCTTGCCATAACAAAGGGCTTGAATACTTACTGACTCAAGACATTTCAGCTTTTCATTTAAAAAAAATAATTAATTAGTAAAAAAAATATAAAAACATAATTCCACTTTGACATTATGGGGTATTGTGTGTAGGCCAGTGGGAGAAAAAAAATCTATATTTAATCCATTTTAAATTCAGGCTGTTAACAACATTTTGAAAAAGTTAAGGGGTGTGAGGACTTTCTGAAGGCACTGTATATGGCATTTCTGCATGTAATCTCCGGGCAACCAAAAAAGACTCCCGACTTGCCCGACAGCAACTGACTTTCAGACCTTAACTTCATCCCTGAGTAGTTTCGAAAACCTGACCCAAGGCAACAGTGAATTTAAGTTTCAATCACGTAAAACCACATAGTCTAATCAAACATTAATTATGACAAAGGCAGAATGAATGGCCTCATGCCAACTGTCATCCATTTGTGCAGATATTTTCCAAACACGGAATGGATTAGCCTAATCAACTTGTAATGCGTCTACTTCAGGGGGTCTTCAATCTTTTCTTGCCCAGGGACCTCCACCCAGGCAAACCAGTTTACCAGGGACCCCGATTATGTTAGCAAAAAATGTTTTGTACATCTTGTCTTATCATCGGGTGAATGGCAAGGAGTAGTAATCGAAATTTTAAAATTAATAGATGTTAGATCGTTTTATGTATTTATTATGTTACACATTATTATTGGAAGAAGTGTAATGTTCAGCTGGTTAAACAAAAGGTTAGCCATGTTTTGGTCAAGAAATCTTACTTTCCGCAGCCGATACTCGCGGGTGCTTTTTCAAAGTCTATGTCAGATACTCCAGTGAGTGTAATTGACTCCATTGAGTGTAATTTGCTCAATATTAGGAGTTGAGAAATAAAGTTGACATCATAAAAACATGTGTATGCCCCTCTTCTCTATTGTAGGTATGCAATTCAAAATTAGTTTATTCTGTTGTTGCTAGTGATATTCAAAAATGTATATATATATCATTGTTTTTTTAAAATATTTTCGCTGACCTCTAGGAGACCGTGCCGTGCACCCGCCCCCCCGAATACCTCTGGTCTACTTTCTCCTTTGTAAATGCTCAACAGACTGGCATCAAATATAGGACACAAATTAACACATATGATAAATAGCTGTCAGAGTCCCCGCCCCACCTCACTTGACACTGAATTAATAGTCTGTCGGGCAGATGAGTTGATCGTGATTCATGACATTGTGCAGTCAATGTGACCTTTGCTTTGGTTGCTAATAGGAAGCTTGGGACTGTGTCCACAGACTGAGGAACTCCGCACAATGCCGCAAGATCATTTAACAGTTGTTAGGTTGGACAGATTATGTTACAACAAACGGAAATCCTTGGTAGCTAGCTAGTTACATTGAAGTACAAAAAGTTACCACAGTTTATAAGCTAGTAAGTATCAGTTTAGTTAGCTATGTAAAGACAATCATTTGTTGTATTGCACATTTGGCATACAACACTGTTTTCAACTTGTCTTTGGCTGGGCAATCTAACGTTAGTCTTTGAAGCAGTCTAGCCAAATCTGTTGGTGAAACAGATTTCCCTTTACATTAGCTGGCTGGCTAACAAACAAACCAAACTAACTAGATAGCTACCTAGCTAGTTAACTTCGTAACCAGTTCTTCTGAATCAAGTGATTGCTTCATCGATTGAAGACATCACAACACAATGTCTTGCAATGTAAGATGAATGCCGTCTGCAACCAGCACCGTACATGAGCTACACTTAGTGGTCAGTGTCAGCCATATTTACTATCCCCGCAGAGAAACGGTGCAGTCGAACCAACAGGGACCATACTCTGGCTGACAAGAAACACATTTTCAAATGAAGACAAATGCCCCAAACCAGTCTCCTTTCCACCCCAGTTTTGAAGAGTCATGTTACGCGCTCGCATAGAGACCTTTTGAATTAATGTTTGTGGCTGGCTTCCTTGTGTGTGAGAATAGCTGTTTGTGTTTCGGAATATCTTACCCGCTTTATTGTGAAATTATAGCAAGATATTTTCCTATCCCGCTTTCTCCCCTGTGCCTCAGTCAGTATCCGTTTGATGGCAACCCTGATTACTGCCAAAAACCATCCCCTCCCCTCCCTCTGCCAAAAAGTGTTACAGCACGATACATAATTGGTGCAATAAATTCTGTCTTCCTGCAAAATAGTGAGTCATTTTGCTTTTCCCGAACCGACAGCTCTGCGCCTGCGCATTTGTTTGACTGCGACACAGAATTAAGAATTATAATACTTTATTCATTTAAAAGGATCTCTATGCTGCGACAGGGCTGGTAACAATTGGAGGACAAGAGGAAAGCTCTTTGAGTAAATTGTTTAATTGACAACCAATTCTTATGCAAAGCATTTTTTTCTATAATTTCTTTGGTTTAATTTGTGAGTTATCTATTCACATACAGGATTTGCCTAAGAAAATATCTGGTTTGCCCACATTTAGAATATAACATTCCGTCAGTTATTTTAAAGTATGTTCATAAAAGTGTAAGCCTTCAGTGTAGGATTATTTGAAAGATGAGGGAACAGAAAGTTGTTTTATGCAGATTTGACAAGATATGCCAAATAATCCAACATTTTTATGAACATGATTAGGCTACATCAATCTACAACTCAGTTAATTATTCTCCTTTACAACATTTTGCTTAGACCTATCATGACCAATTTTGATATGTCCTAGGAATTTTTTAGCAACCATTCCTGAGGTTTAAACAAATGCCTTGAGTGGTGTTTCTTCTTTTGACAGTGTCAACATTATCCCCCTGTCTCGCTAAAGATATTATGACTATCTGGCAAAAGACAACAAAAGTTAATCTTAGCTATGCACAAAATGCTAACTATTCAAACACACCCACCAGTGGAAAAACACAAATGAATGTCAGATTTCTTTTTTACAGACGCTTTTGAGTTGGTCATCCTTGGAAAGTAAGCCACACCCACAAACTCGGCACGTCCAAGTTGGTTGCCATGGTTACGTGTCTTTACATGCCTTTAAACTGTTGCATGATGGATAGGAGATGTTCGCTGCGTTTCTGGATGTTTCCCTGCTCCTCTTCCAGTCTACCCTGCTCGTGCACAATCTCCTCCTTGGAAGAGAGAGGGAAAATGTATGAAAAAGGCATAAAGATCCTATTAAATTACTAGACCCTCACATTAGGAAGGATCGGCCGCGTATGGCGGCAGATTGACGAGGACGGCATTTTCGGAGCTAAACTGTCCAAGACGCACATCCAATAACACATGAAACCTAAAATAATTCTGCCCCAAAATAATTAGCAATTTTCTCAACCAGTGGCATATTAGCTTTTTAGGTGAGCGCTGATGCCACCCTGTAATCATCAGTGCCCACTTTGTCAAAGGCAGGGACAGCAACATATTTTGCTTGTCCATTCCCAGCACGCAGCGAACCACCAACGTTCCGTCATTTTATGTAGCATAGGCTGGAGATAAAATGTATGACAATGTAATGAGATAGACACTTTTTACATCATGATGCAGGTTTCTCCAATCAAATAGTCAGTGGTGGAAAAGGTACTCAATGTCATACTTGAGTAAAAGTAAAGATAAGTAAAAGTCTAAACGTATTTGGTTTTAAATATACTTAAGTATCAAAAGTAAATGGAATTGCTAAAATGTACTTAAGTATCACAAGTAAAAGTAAAACTATAAACCATTTCAAATTGCTTATATTAAGCAGACAGATGGCACAATTGTATTTGTTCTATTTATTGGCGGATAGCCAGTGGTACACTCCAACACTCAAGACAATTTACAAATGAAGCATTTGTGTTTAGTGAGTCCGCCAGATTAGAGGCAGTAGGGATGAACAGGGATGTTCTCTCGATAAGTGTGTGAATTGCGTGTCAGGGAAAATGTAGGGAGTAAAAAGTACATTATTTTGTTTAGGAATGTAGTGAAGTAAAAATATAAGTAAAGTACAGATACCCCAAAAAACTACTTAAGTAGTACTTTAAAAGTATTTTTACACCACTGCAAATAGCCTAACCCAAATGGCGATCAATCAAATAAAAAATGTGCTGTCATGTTAATAAACAACATATCCTAAAAACGGTAACGGTCAAAGTAAAATGGACAATATGGAATGGACAATCACAACTATAGTCCAGGAGTTTCATCCCATTATTATGATCAGTGGTTTCAAGTTTGCATCCATACATTTTTTTACAAGCTGATCCTAGCTATAAAAAAACATTTCAAATAGGATAACTTCTGATAAAGTTGGGTAGCTGATATTCAGAGCTTTGAATAGCCAAATTGATTAGTCAAAGACATCAGGACGAATAAAGCCAACGCAACTGCCTATTTTACAAACAATGGGCCTACCACATGGATGGGCATTCATAAAATTCCAATGCAGGCTGACATGGTAGACTACACCCCAGTAAGCACAAGTCGGCGCAGATGCCCTTTGGACATATCATTTTTGGTGCCGTTCGGAACGGTCTTGATTTCCACATCCATAGACATTGTTTCTTTCCCACATTTTGTTGGTGTTACAAGGTGGAATTAAAATTGATTTGTCGTTTTTTTGTTAACCATCTACACAAAATACTCTGTAAATTCAAAGTGGAAGAAAAATTCGACATTTTGTAAAAATGTATGAAAAGTAAAACATATATCTTGATTACATAAGTATTCAACCCACTGAGACAATACATGTTCTAATCACATTTGGCAGCGATTATAGCTGTGAGTCTTTCAGGGTAAATCTCTACGGGCATTGCACACCTGGATTGTACAATATTTGCACATGGTTCTTTTTTAATTTCTTCAAGCTCTGTCAAGTTGGTTGGTTATCATTGCTAGACAGCCATTTTCAAGTCTTGCTATAGATTTTCAAGCCGATTTAAGTCCAAACTGTAACTAGGCCACTCCGGAACATTCAATGTCGTGTTGGTAAGCAACTCCAGTGTATATTTGGCCTTGTATTTTAGGATATTGTAAGGGTTGCGTAACTGGTGGCAGGGAAGTGAGACACAGGAGAGCAGAACTAGGTAATAGCCGGAGCAGTTTAATACCAAAACCAAAGGCATCAAGAAAATAACAACTTGGGTACAAAACCCGACGTGCACCAGTCAACATGTGCACAAGCACTTACAAACAAACAATACCACACAAAGACATGGGGGGAACAGAGGGTTAAATACACAACACGTAATGAGGAAATGAAAAGCAGGTGAGTGGGAAAACAAGACAAAACAAATGGAAAATGAAAAATGTATTGGCGATGGCTCGAAGACCGGTGACGTCGACCACCGAACACCGCCCGGACAAGGAGAGGAACCGACTTCGGTAGAAGTCGTGACAGTACCCCTGCCCCTTGACGCGCGGCACAAGCAGCGCGCCGACACCGGCCTCGGGGACGACCCGAAGGGCGAGGCGCAGGGCGATCCGGACGGATGACAGTGGAACTCCCGCAGCATTGATGGGACCAACACGTCCTCCACCGGAACCCAGCATCTCTCCTCCGGACCATACCCCTCCCAGTCCATGAGGTACTGAAGGCCTCTCGCCCAATGCCTCGAATCCAGTATGGAACAAACGGAGTACGCCGGGGCCCCCTCGATGTCCAGAGGGGGCGGAGGAACCTCCCGCACCTCAGACTCCTGGAATGAGGGGTTAATACGGTAATCGGGGGGAAGATGTAACCTGTAATTCACCTCGTTCAGTCTCCTCAGGACTTTAAATGGCCCCACAAACCGCGGACCCAGCTTCCGGCAGGGCAGGTGGAGGGGCAGGTTTCGGGTCGAGAGCCAGACCCGGTCTGCAGTGATGGTCTAAACTGGCTTTCTGGAGCAGCACGGCACACAGAAGGTGAACATGGGCGGCGTCCCATGTTTCCTCCGCGTGCCGGAACCAGTCGTCCACCACATGAGCCTCGGTCTGACTCTGATGCCAAGGAGCCAGAACCGGCTGATACTCCAATACGGACTGGAAGGGGGGTGGTTAGTCGAGGAGTGACGTAGCGAGTTCTCGGCCATCTCGGCCCAGGGAACGAACGCTGCCCACTCCCCCGGCCGGTCCTGGCAATAAGACCTCAGAAACATACCCACATCCTGGTTAACTCTCTCCACCTGCCTGTTACTCTCGGGGTGAAAACCTGAGGTAAGGCTGATTAAGACTCCCAGACGTTCCATGAACGCCCTCCAGACCCTCGAAGTGAACTAGGGACCCCGATCAGACACTATGTCCTCAGGCACCCCGTAGTGCCGGAATATGTGTGTAAACAAGGCCTCCGCAGTCTGTAGGGCCATAGGGAGACCAGGCAGCAGGAGGAGATGGCAGGACTTAGAGAAACGATCCACAACAACCAGGATCGTGGTTTTTCCCTGTGATGAGGGGAGATCGGTCAGGAAATCGATCGACAGGTGTGACCATGGGCGCTGTGGAAAGGGTAAGGGGTGTAGCTTACCTTTGGGCAGGTGCCTAGGAGCCTTACACTGGGCGCACACCGAGCAGGAGGAAACATAAACCCTCACGTCCTTAGCCAAAGTGGGCCACCAGTACTTCCCATTCAGACAGATAACTGTCCGACCGATGCCTGGATGACCAGAGGAGGCTGACGTGTGGGCTCAATAGATCAGCCGGTCACGAACAGTAGACGGAACATACAGATGCCCAGCGGGACACTGGAGGGGAGCGGGGTCTGCACACAACACCTGCTCAATGTCCGCGTCCAGCTCCCACACTACTGGCACCACCAGGCAGGAGGCCGGGAGTATGGGGGTGGGATCCATGGGCCGCTCCTCTGTGTCATACAGCCAGGACAGTGCGTCTGCCTTCACGTTCTGGGAATCTGGTCTGTAAGAAAGGGTGAAAACAAAATGGGTGAAAAACATGGCCCACCTTGCCTGGCGAGGGTTCAGTCTCCTCCCCGCCCGGATGTACTCCAGAATGCGGTGGTCAGTCCAGATGAGAAAAGGGTGTTTAGCCCCCTCAAGCCAATGTCTCCACGTCTTCAAAGCCTTGACGACAGCCAACAACTCCCGGTCCCCCAAGTCATAGTTTCCCTCCGCCGGGGTGAGCTTCCTTGAGAAGCATTTCAGGGGCGGAGCTTCGGTGGCGTACCCGAGCGCTGAGAGAGCATGGCTCCTATCCCAGCCTCGGATGCGTCCACCTCCAAAATGAATGCCAAAGAGGGATCCGGATGGGCCAGCACGGGAGCCGAGGTAAACAGAGCCCTCAGGTGACCAAAGGCCCTGTCCGCCTCAGCCAACCACTGCCAACATACCGGTCCCCCCTTCAGCAGTGAGGTAATGGGCTACCTGACCAAAACCTCGATAAACCTCCGGTAGTAATAGGCAAACCCTTGAAACCGCTGCACTTCCTTTACCGAGGTGGGAGTCGGCCAATTACGCACGGCTGAGATGCAGTCACTCTCCATCTCCACCACTGAGGTGGAAATGCGGTACCCTAGGAAGGAGACGGACTGTTGGAAGAACAGACATTTCTCAGCCTTGGCATACAGGTCATGCTCCAACAGTCGGCCAAGCACCTTGCGCATCAGGGACACATGCTCGGCGCGTGTCGCGGAGTATATCTGAATGTCATTAATATACACCACTACACCCTGCCTGTGCAGGTCCCTGAAAATGTAATCTACAAAGGCTTGGAAGACTGATGGAGCATTCATCAACCCATACGGCATGACGAGGTACTCATAATGCCCTGAGGTCGTACTGAACGTTGTCTTCCACTCGTCTCCCTCCCAGATACGCACCAGGTTGAAAGCACTCCTGAGATCAAGTTTGGTGAAGAAGCGCGACCCCGTACATTGACTCAATCGCCATGGCGATAGGAGGTAGCGGGTAACTGTACCTCACAGTTATCTGATTAAGGCCTTGATAGTCAATGCACGGGCGAAGACCTCCCTCCATCTTCTTCACAAAAAAGAAACACGAGGAGGGGGAAGTGGAGGACCGAATGTACCCCTGATGCAGGGATTCGGAGACGTATGTTTCCATAGCCACCGTCTCCGCCTGTGACAGAGGATACACGTGACTCCTGGGAAGTGCAGCGTCTACCAGGAGATTTATCGCACAATCCCCCTGTCGATGGGGTGGTAAGTGAGTCGCCTTCTTTTTGGAGAAGGCGAGAGCCAAACCGGCATATTCGGGGGGAATGCGCACTGTGGTCTGGACTTTCCACCGTAGTAGCACCTACGGAAACCCCTAAACACCTCCCCGAGCACTCTCGCGACCACCCCGCGAGAGCCCTCCACTGCCTCGAAACAGTGGGGTCATGACAAGCTAACCATGGTAGGTCTAGCACCACGGGAAACGCCGGAACCTCCTCCGGTCTCCCTGAGCGCAGTACCTCTCAACTCCATGGGCATCGGAGCGGTAGTGCTGGGGGATAGAACCAACAGACCTCAATCTGGACGTCCGCGGGTAGCCAGCAGGTCGAAGTTGAGGGTGGTGTCTCTGCAGGCCAACTCTCGACGGACGTCCTCGCGCAAACTGCAGCGATAGTGGTCAATCAGGGCCCTGTCGTTCCATCCCGCTCCAGAGGCCAGGGTTCGAATGTCCAAAGCGAACTCCTGTGTACTCCTCGTCCCCTGCCGCAGGTGGAAAAGACGTTCACCCGCTGTCCTCGGGCAGGTGGTTGAAGACTGCCCGGAATCGAAGGGAGAACTCCTCAAAGTAGTCCAGCACCGCATCTCCTTCCAACCATACAGCGTTGGCCCACTCCAGGGCTTTCCCAGAGAGGCATGAGACAAGGGCAGACACCCTCTCACGGCCCGAAGGAGCCGGGTGGATGGTTGCCTGGTATAACTCCAACTTTCAACAGGAAACCCTGGCAGCGGGCAGCCATCCCATTGTACTCCCCGGTGAGGGTGAGGCGAATCCCACTGGAACCGGGTGCTGGGGGAGGTGCTGGAGGAACTCTCCATCTCTCCCAGCGGTCCATAGCTTGGATGACGCGGTCCATGGTGGCGCCGAGATGGTGGCGCATCCTGGATGCGCTCCTCGATCTCCATATCAGTGGCACCTGCTCCTGCTGAATCCATATTCGGGTGTGGTATTCTGTTAGGGGTGGGTAACTGGTGGCAGGGAAGTCAGACGCAGGAGAGCAGAACTAGGTAATAGCCGGAGCAGTTTAATACCAAAACCAACATCATCAAGAAAATAACAACTTGGGTACAAAACCCGACGTGCACCAGTCAACATGTGCACAAGCACTACAAACAAACAATACCACACAAAGACATGGGGAGAACAGAGGGTTAAATACACAACACGTAATGAGGAAATGAAAACCAGGTGTGTGGGAAAACAAGACAAAAACAAATGGAAAATGAAAAATGGATTGGCTAAGGCTAGAAGTTATTGTCCCGCTGAAAGGTAAATTTGTCTCTCTCAGTGTCTGTTGGAAAGAAAACTCAACCAGGTTTTCCTCTTGGATTTTGCCTGTGCTTAGCTCTATTCCATTTTTATTTATCTCCCCCAAAACTCCCCAGTCCTTGCCGATGACAAGCATACCTATAACATGATGCAGCCACCACCATGCTTGAAAATATGAAGAGTGGTACTCAGTGATGTTGTATTGGATTTGTGCCAAACATAAAGCTTTGTATTCAGGACATAAAGTTAATTTCTTTGCCAATATTTAGCCATTTTACTTTAGTGCCTTATTGCAAACAGCATGCATGTTTTGGAATATTTTTATTCTGTACAGGCTTCTTTCTTTTCAGTCTGTCATTTAGGTTAGTATTGTGGAGTAACTACAATGTTGTTGATCCATCCTCAGTTTTCTCCTATCACAGCCATTAAACCCTGTAACTGTTTTAAAGTCACCATTGGCCTCACGGTGAAATCCCTTTACGGCAACTGAGTTAGGAAGGACGCCTGTATCTTTGTGGTGTCTGGGTGTATTGATACACCAGACAAAGTGTAATTAATAACTTCACCATGCTATTCAATGTCTTTTTTGTTTTGTTTTACCCATCTACCAATAAGTGCCCTTCTTTGCGAGGCATTGGAAAACCTCCCTGGGCTTTGTGGTTGAATCTGCGTTTCAAATTCACTGCTCGACTAAAGGAACCTTAAAGATAATTATATGTGGGGTACAAAGATGAGGTAGTCATTCAAAAAGCATGTTAAACAGAGTCCATGCAACGTATTATACAACTTTTTACTCCTGACCTTATTTAGGCTTGCCATTACAAAGGGGTTGAATACTTATTGACTCAATGCATTTCAGCTTTTCCTTTTTAATGAATGTGTTTAAAAAAAATCTTAAAACGTAATTCTACTTTGACATTATGGGGTATTGTGTGTAGGTCAGTGACACAACATCTCAATTTAATACATTTTAAATTCAGTCTGTAACACAACAAAATGTGTAAAAAGTCAAAGGGTGTGAATACTTTCTGAAGGCACAGTGCAGATAAATTCTTCACATTTACTGTTTTACACAATATCTTATCAGAGCACTGGCTAACCATGGTTGACCAACTCCCTGACAAACATGACTGACCCTTGGACCATCATAAGAAGGTTAATCTCAGTTCTAGTATTCTAATACCTAATTCTATGGAAAAAAAGATGCCCTATACCTGGCTTTCAGCAGGACATTGAGCGTACACTTCAGAAAAAGCACATTGGCGTATTCATAGGTGGACGGCTACCTTTTCTGAACAGATGAGGGGTTTTCTGGTAGCCTAGTGCTGAAAGGTACAACTGTCATACACTCCCCAAAAACCCATAATGTCATGTGATCATCCACTAGAAATAAAACTGAACTGAATACAACTTCACATGTAATCTCCTACACTTCAGGAATACACTTCTAATTCTACACCTGGAACTGCATGCATGTTTATGTTTGTGCTACTGTTTGTGTGTTTGTGTGGGTGTGTGTGCGTGTGCGTGTGTGTGTGTGGTTAGTAACCACTACACACCCTGAGTTTACACAGCCCCTTCCTTTCCTTGTCATTCTCCTCTGCCCGTGCACGTAGCCAGGTCTCATTCTGGACTCTGTGTCGCTCAAGCATTTCTTGTAGTTCCTGCAACACCACAAAACCACAAACAAAGCTTCCATCATTCTTCCTGGAAAACCATTATTTCATAGAATAGAAATGATTCAACCACACAAAAAGGGGAACTATTGGAAAGCTACATATTTAGTGAATGAGTGAGTGAATGATAATCTTGAACTATGAGTGAGCCTTTACCTCCTCCTGTTGCTGATGGTGGGCTTGGTGAGATTCTCTCTTGTACTGAAGAGCAGCTGCAGACTGAGCAAGCTCTGACCTTTCTCTACAGTAATGAATAACTTATTGAATGTATGAATTAATGAATGAATGCATGCATGAATTAATCGGTTTGTCAGTCACTCAGTCAATTAATGAAGAGTTTATTGGTCAGGAAAATGTTTGACCTGTTTGTCAAACCTGTTTGTCAAAGGTGATCTGTTTGTCAAACGTTGGACCTAGATTGAAAACATAATACCTGTCAAGCTTCTGAAACTCTCCATCAAGCATGGAGAAAGCTTTATGGATCATATCCATCGCCTCATCTCGGACGGCACTGAAGTCTCTTTGGGCTGTAACCTAATGATGTAACATCAGCATGATAAACATACAGACTACAAGTTGTTATAGAAACAGTATGTGAGCAAGTTGCTACTACCTGGATATAATAGCATGTCTTACAAGGTGGGCTTTTCTTAAGGAAAGTTTGAGGGAGTCAATGAGAGAAAGAGAGTTTCTCAGCCTAGCCACTCTATCTCGCTCGCTCTCTCTTTGACTTTCTCTCTCTGTCTTTCTCCCTTTCTCTCTCTGTCTCTCTTTCTGTCACTTTTTGTCACTCTGTCACTTTCTGTCTCTCTCTCTCTCTCTCTCTCTCTCTCTCTCTCTCTCTCTCTTCCTCCCTCCCTCCCTCGGTCCATGCCTCAGGACTACCTGGCCTAACTACTCTTGCCTGTCCCTGTCCCCACTCCACCCAGCCATGCTACCGATCCAGTTCCACTGTTCATGCCTGAGGCTATGGAACTCTGACCTGTTTCTCCGTACATGCTACTTTGTGCCGGACCTGCTGTTTCAACCCTTTCTCTCTCTAATTATTTTTCGGACCTTCTGTTTCCAACTCTGAATGCTCAGCTATGAAAAGACAACTGACATTTACTCCTGAGGTGTTGAACTGCTGCACCCTCTATTACAACTGTGGTGTTTATTTGACCCAGCTGGTCATCTACAAAAGGTTGAACGTCTTGAAGAACGACCGGGCCATGTACTCTTATAATCTCTATCCGGCACAGCTAGAAAAGGACTGGCCACCCCTCGGATCCTGATTCCGCTCTAGGTTTCTACCAAGGTTCCTGCCTTTCTAGGGAGTTGTTCCTAATCATTGCGCTTCTGCATCTGCATGTGCATTGCTTGCTCTTTAAGGTTTTAGGCTGGTTATCTGTATAGAACTGCCTGACAACTGCTACCGTAAGAACGGTTTTAAAAATACATTTGATTGATTGATTGATTGACTGCTTTAAAATGTTTTACTAAGTTACTACATCATACAGTAACAATGCCTCTATGCAGTTTGATGAACAGTTCACTGCTTTTCATGTGACCCACCTGTGCAAAGGCAGCTGCATCCGTCCTCACAGAAAACAGAGATGGAGACTCACTCAGCTCATACTTGACATTGGGGACCTTTGTCGGCGCGAAGCTGATCAAATGAGAGCGAAAAAGCTTTGTGAAACCTGAAACCTAATTTGAATAACTGTAACTGTGTAGGTGTAGGATCTTAACTTGATCATCCTGTTGAAAAATTACTTTCCTCAAAAGCAGGAAATGTAAAACCTGTAGTGCATTTGGGGTTTAAAAAGGCTTCTAAATTTTGTAATTTCCACAAAAATTCCAGACTTGATTTTCCCTTATGAAAAATATATCAACCACTACAGAAATGTAAATTCATTAAAATCCACACAATAATAGACATTTCCTGTTTTGCTGCAGGACTATTTTTCTGTTGTAGGAGACTGGTTCAGATTCTACATCTGTAGGTTAACATAAAATAACACAGCCAAACCAGAAAAATAAGTCTGCAAAAGAGAGCAAAATGTTAATTGTAGTTTGAATAGGATAGCTGACATAACAAAATACTAACCCATGGCTGACTCCCTGAAGCCCAAACTCAGATAGAATCTCCTTCATCACTATTAGAAGAACAGAAAGGAAGTGCAGAACCGGCTTATCAAATGACATCAAACTCCCAGAGACACGCGAATAAAGGTTGAAGAAAGATGTAAAAGTGTAACGGAATGGCAAAAAACTACCCAAGTATTGGAAATCTTTGAAATTGATCTAGGCTGTGTTACCTGGCTGTCTTTCGGATGGGTTAATCAATTTCATCATCTTCAGGTCATTGAATTCTTGTTCTTCATTTTTGCCACCAAATACATATATCTGCATAATACGAACACCAGGTCATTAAGAGAGAGAAATAGAGGAAGAGATAGACAGATGACACACACGTGCGTGCACACGTATCCAAGCACGCACACACGCACACGCACACACACGCACACACACATGGCTGTGAAGGATGAAGGCTGTATGGTCATGACGGCGGGCCGGAGGAATCCCCACATAGAGAGGCACCTTCCATTTCATCTTAGCTGGAGCGGTGGAGATGGAGTGGGGAGGGAGGGAGAGGGACCAGGGAGGGAGACAAGTAGAGGGAGGGAGGGAGACAGGGAAGAGGGGAAATGTCATTACACGTCAGCTACTAGGCCTTTATCTGTAAACCTGGGATCTTTATTCAAACCGCCGAAAACAAATAATAATTGCTTGAAGGAACGAGGGATGGATTTTTGTGCAAGGACTTTTTCCACATGAGGGCAGCATACATGCAGTATTCAAATGCCCATGCTAATGTAGTGGAAACCGTGATGATGCTGTTTGACTTACCAATGCTTAATTTATGAATTTCATTGGTTGATGTGACTGTTCCATCCTGACTGGTGCATTTTCCACCAAACAAGTAAATATCCTGAATTGAATGATATTCAAATAATAAGAGCATGAGTACATGAATAACACCAAAGTAGACATTCATAGTCCTATAAGGATTTATTGAGTCAAGCATTCTGTTGCTTGGCAATATCAATATCATTTGATATTTTTGGTAGGTGGTGAAGGGGCATTTAGTGTGTTGTTTATACCTTGTCATGATGTGCTGTGAGGGTCTGACCTGCACAGGCCAGGGGCGACTCCCCCTTCACACCATACCTCTGCCACACCAGGGTTTCTGAGAATGACAGGTCACTTTAGTTCACTTCAGCCCCATTCCACTGTGACATTAATAATGCACTATTGTTGTCACAATGAGTTTAGAATAACAACATTACATCATAGTGGTTTTGCTGCTGGTGATTTATTCATAATGTCGGAATAGGCTGTCTGAGGATGAGGTCAGACAAGTTGAGCCCCATTCTGATAATTGCACTGTGACATCAATAATGCACTACTTATGTCACAATAAATGTAGAATTACAACATTACATCACTGTGGTTTGCTGGTAGTGATGTCATTTATGAAGTCATACAACACTCTTAGAAAAAAAGGTGCTAACTAGAACCAAAAAGGGTTCTTTGGCTATCCCCATAAGAGAACCCTTTGAAGAACCCCTATTGGTTCCAGGTAGAACCCTTTTGGTTCCAGATAGAACCCTTTTGGGTTCCATGTAGAACCCTTTCCACCTTTCCACAGAGGGTTCTACATGGAACCCAAAAGAGTTCTACCTGGATCCAAAAAGGGTTATTCTATGGGGAGAGCCACAGAACCCTTTTGGAACCCTATGTGGGCTGTTTGTGGATGAGGTCACTTCAGTTCAGCATCATAGATGCAGCAAAGAGGTCAATGGACCGCAGACCATGAGGGAAAGAAGATGGAATGCTGGATTGGCGCACATACAACAAATCTGATCAAACAAAGTGGATAGTTGTCAAATCCGTCATGATTGATGTATTGAAACAGGCCCACAATGTGGTTACTGAAGTCCTATTTGGATATATTTCTCTGTTTTCACTGCATAACATTTAGAAGTAGTCCCTTTTTAGGTTTAGAAGAAGTGACTGCTAAATGCTAACTACTGTTTGTATAAACTGGTAGCATAGCTAGCACACAGAAATTGTGAGAGGTAGTCAAAGTAGTTTTTAACTATAATGCTGTTGATTGGTGACAGTGACATGAACATGTATTGGGGTTGACCTCCATATAAGGATTATACTCTGATTTTTCCCTCAACATAGTATAAGATACACATATAAACAATAGCCTAATGTAGGCTAATTTTGATGGGTGCAATGAGGAGAATCGGGATCTTCCCCCACAGCATCTTTACCCCACTCGTTTTCATGGAAATTCCATTGTTTTGGTAGAGTTCGATTGACCTCTTTACCTCATCTATTCTGCCAATTCCAATGTGACATCAATAATGTATTATTGATGTCACAATGAGTTTAGAATAACAGCATTACAGCGGTTTGATGTCATTTATGATTCAGAATGACACATTTGCATCACAGTTGTTTACTGAGGTTTTGGTTTGATTAGAACATTCCCCTATTCTAATGATGTCACAATGGGTTTACTAAAATGTGTAAAATGTAAAGAATATCAGCCCATGCAAAGTCTGTAGGAGCACTAGCATTTCTTTACCCGTGTTGAGAACATGAATGTCTTTGTAGTAGCAGCCATCCTCAGCACATCCCCCAAACATGAACACCTGCTCACTGACTACAGCAAACGTGTGGTTGTATCTACAAAGACAGAACATCACAGACACAGGCAAATACTGTAGCAGGCTGCATCTGCAGGATCAGAGCATGTCAACAAGGGATATATTAGGCTGCAGTGTAATCTGTCAAAACTAAAATAAGTGTTCGTACTGACAAAAAACTGGACTGAACTGAACTAAGTTCAGAACTGAAATGAAGCCAAACTTGTTGTCTATAGCCTGTTGTTGCAAGGCAAGGGCTGTGTGAATTTGGATTGGGATGAGGATGAGAGTGCCCGTACTAGACTGTTGGCCGTCCTTGGAACGGTCATGACTGAACCGTGCCAAGTACTGGGGGGCTTCAATGGAGGACAGATGGCATTCAGATATAGTTTCACATGAGGTCGTCCGTTACCCTATTGGTTGCTGTTGTCAACATACTGTGCCATGGCAACCTTTCACGCACACTCTGTGATGGAATGCAGCACAGCTAACAAACAAGTCTTCTGGCGTACAATATCAGCTAAACCCAGCAAATGTAATGATGCATCCTTTCAACAGGAGAATCTTTAGCTCATTTCTGTCATTTGAGACCACTAGTTAGGCTTCTTATGTTTACGATGGTGTAAATTACCTTGCAGATGGCAGAGTGCCAGTGGTCTTGACTGGGGTCCAGTTCAGAGAGACTGAAATACAAGTAGTCACACTCTGAACCAAAGAGACTGAAGAGATGAATTACTCTACATGCATAAATATTTCCTCTGACCTAAGTTAACCTCCTTATCATTTACTTCCTAATCAGTGGGTTCGACCTGACAGCAACAGGGTCACTGATTTGGATGAAAGTGTTTGCTATGCTTGTAAGTGACTATGGCTCAACCCTGGCCCATACTGACCTGTGGTGACCATGGCTCAACCCTGGCCCATACTGACCTGTGGTGACCATGGCTCCACCCTGGCCCACACTGACCTGTGGTGACCATGGCTCCACCCTTGCCCATACTTACCTGTGGTGACCATGGCTCCACCCTTGCCCATACTTACCTGTGGTGACCATGGCTCCATCCTGGCCCACACTGACCTGTGGTGACCATGGCTCAACCCTGGCCCATACTGACCTATTGTGACCATGGCTCCACCCTGGCCCATACTGACCTGTGGTGACTATGGCTCCACCCTGGCTCATACTGACTTGTGGTGACCATGGCTCCACCCTTGCCCACACTGACCTGTGTTGAACACCATGAGGTCATCAGTGGGGACACCGTCTAGGAGCCCACCGTAGACATAAATGTTGTCTCCCACGGAGACGGAACTGTGTCTGATGGTTCTAAGAGACACACCGCCTGTGGCAAGCCGCTCCCACGTCAATGACACTGTAGCAAATGAGACCAGAGGGCACGCTTTACTCCGTGTTAAACTGTGTAGTTTTAGTTACAATAAACTGTACAGCAAACTCAGTAATGAACATCACAATCTCACCCTAAGCATGGCATGGGTCGTGAAAATAATAAACGCTACAGCTACTACTCTTTCAAAGTTGTTGTTGTTAGGGCAATGTTAGTTTGGGGGAGTTAAGCTCTTTCATCATTGACACTGGAAGTGGCAAAGAATCTGGAGTTTTAACCAATTATGTTATCTTTGAGTCGAGGCTGAGTTCCTTCTTATCATCTACACTGCTTCCCTGAAATAACCCAGGGACTCCCTGCCCTGTAATCTTACCTATGTCAAAGCAGTAGACTCCAGGAAGACATTCTCCAGCCTGCGGACTGGCCACTCCTCCAAACAGGTAGAGCTTGCCTTTAACCACACTGCGGAGGCAGGGAGAATATATCTACAGTATATATGTACCATTTTTTAAATGTTATTTAACCTTTGTTTAACTAGGTAAGACAGTTAAGAACAAATACTTATTATCAATGACAGCCTAGGAGCAGTGGGTTAACTGCCTTGTTCAGGGGCAGAATGACAGATTTATACATTGTTAGCGGGATTCAATCTAGCAACCTTTCGGTTACTGGCCCAACGCTCTAACCACTAGGCTACCTGCCGCCCCAAGGGACTTCCTGCCCTGTAATCTTACCTATGTCAAAGCAGTAGACTTAACAGATGTCTCAATGAATGTCTCCATGGTTGATTTGTAGACAAATAGCATACCGTATTAGTATGGTCTGAGGTTCAAATGGTAATTGAGATATCCTAATTGTTAAGATGCTGTATACAGTATATCAATTACCAAAGTGTGTGTCCTTCTCTTGCTGAGGGTACAACCCCATTCTGTGGCATCACCTCCCATGTGATGTGAGTGGCTGAAACTAGAAACATATGGCTGAAACTGAGTAATCATATGTGAGAAATGACATTATATTGCATGTTTAAGAAGGCTTGTATTATGATTAATCTAGACTGTCAATAGGGGTATTTAGTTGTAGCCTACATGTGTTTGGTTGAGCTCATTGAGTATAATAATACTGTACCTGTGAGCATGTAGAAGTCATTCAAATATACTGGCTGCTCCTCCTACAGAACAATGGGAAATACATTGTTAGGTTCATTGCAGTGTTTTAGATAGGCTTACCAATTAGTAGCATAAGGTAGTGAGATTCACCTCATGGGATATGGTGGACACCCCTCCAAACAGGAAAGCTATATTCCCAGCCATAGCTAGCGCATGGCTGTGCCTGGGAAGGTAGAGATTTGTGGAAATGGGAGAAATTAAACATGGAAACAACTATGTTGTTTTTCCATCTGCTTCTAGAGAGGCAAGTTCAGCCAAGTTAAGAAAATACTGGGGGCATACCTGAGGTGATGACGGGGAAAAGCTGAGCGGTCAATGAGAGAAGCACACACACACACACTTACCTGGGGCTTGGCGGTTTACCTTTCGTTTCCTTGGCAACCCAGTGTCCACTTGCTAAGGCCATTCTGTCTACAGAAACAGGCATAAAAAGCTCTAAAGATGATCAATATCTTTTACTGAAAAAGTGCCAACCTGTAGTAATCCTGGTGTTAAATAATGTACCATAAATATTTTGGTGGAGAAGGAATCTGCCCCAGGTGATCCTAGAATAGTTTGCTGGTTAAGCACCGTGTCCTCTTACAGACACACCTTTGCCGTGCAGGTACTGTAAACTGAACACTCTCGTTGCCTAGTGATGACCACAAACAGACCTCATGGAGCACAAACTACCAGTAAAGCAATACGTTGCACATGACTTACCCACCTGGTATACACATTTGAGCATGCAATAGACATTTACCATGAACAAAATGGACATTGGTAGGCGGCGCTTCATTCAATTACACCTGCAAGGAAAACAGGCAATGCATAATTTTCTACTATATGGAAGGTTGTCCTAAAAGCATCGGAGCAGTAATAAAATAAATGTAATCTTAATCCTATTTTTGACATGGTATTTCTGGGTAAAACACCTAAAATGCAATATATGTTACCTCATTTGGCTTACCAAATATTTATTTTACCTTTATTTAACCAGGCAAGTCAGTTAAGAACAAATTCTTATTTTCAATGACGTCCTAGGAACAGTGGGTTAACTGCCTGTTTAGGGGCAGAACGACAGATTTGTACCTTGTCAGCTCGGGGGGTTTGAACTTGCAACCTTCCGGTTACTAGTCCAACGATCTAACCACTAGGCTACCCTGCCGCCCAGTATAGCATTTTGAATATTAGAAAACAGCTCATGTTTATCAGAGTAAGCTGAGTTATGCTCTCTCTTTCAATTCAATAAAGTTAACCACAACTAAATGTTTTATTTGGACCAGAGAATAAACCACAATAGATTCGTTGTTTCCGGGTACTGCGCGTCCTTCTTTCGTGGCTGCAGGAAACTGTGTTGAGCCCTAAATCTGGTCTCAGACCAGTTTTCTCAACCTTCCCCAGACATCAAGCTGATGCGTAAAACGGTGCCATAAAACCACACACTGATCCGCAGTCAGTACCTTTAGCACCATCTCTAATTTTCCATCGCTGGAGTGCGCTGTCCTCTGTACCGAGTGAATCGAGAGGACGTGTTGATGACGTTTGCAATATCCATTTTGTACATTATTCGCATTTGTTGTCGATTCGGTCGGACTACTGGGTTATAAACACGTATTTTTTTTACAGTTAGCCTTCCAAGGCTAAATAAGAAGGCATCCTGGAAGAAGCGGGTGAACCGAAGATCCCTACGCAGCATGGATTCTATGTAACTCCGGCAAAATGTAATGAGGAGATGACTCCGGGAGAGAAAGATCAACAGGGTACCAACCGTATAGTGTTGGTCAAGAAAATTATCATGAAAGATGGGCCCACGGTATGTGAATTAATCGTCTTTATTTCGGTAGCCTATTGCAACCGGGAATGTAGCCTATAGTATTTGTGTAATGTAACAATGTAACCGATTTCACATAAACTGCCAACGGTGGAGTATCAGCTGTGAGTGCGCCTGCGGTAGCAGCAGGCAATGACATAAGCGGACATTGTGTACTCGAGATACCTTGTGAAAATGAAACGGCTCTGTCAGCCTAAAGTGCGACACATTCTTGCGCTAAAGCTATTACTAATCCGTTTTGAATTGTGGATCAATGTGTTATTAGATGATCAATAATGATAGATGGTTACGTTGGAACGCCTATTGGAAGGACGCGGCCGGTAATATCTCGGGGTAGCGCCTTAAGGCCTATAGCTGCGAAGGAGCTTATTGAAGCCTGTATAATATTGATATGCCGCTGACATTACATAACATCCCCCGGCTTCCCCCCAACGCAAGCTGTTTGCATGATAATTCCATAATCATGTATTCATAGACAGAATGCATTATCATGATAATGTATTGTTTTCAAATTAATATTTGGATAATAGTTGTTGTTGATGATGCTGGCTGTGCTCTAGCCAATAGCCAGCTGTCAGGACCATGGAAGGTGTTACCATGGTGTTACCTTGGAAAGGAAGGATGACCTGGACCAAAAACACAATCACAGATGGCATAAAAAATTTTTTTTAAAGGAAAACATTACATTTTGTACTATCCAGATGTATGATCTTAATTTAATAACAATTTTTGGGAGAATTACCCTACAAAGCAGGCAATGCAAAAGTGTAGTGTATTCAAGGTTTAACAAGGCTTCTGTTATTAGTCTGAGCTATGCATCAAAGTGGATTGAGACATGAATTTTATATTAGGGGTTTTTATTTGTAATTAACACAACTAAATGCTTAGGCCTGACTCTATTTTTCACAACATTGAAAAGCCAGCAGTGATTGAATCGCCATAAAGCCTGGCTACTGTATGTCTAATTCCACAGATTAGGCTTGGTGATCATGACGTGATTTCCACCTTGCATGACAGCGAGCTGAGATGACATCACACTCTCCCCCAGTTCTCACTCATGCATACATATCACATATACACAGACAAACTCAGTGCACTCACTGTCATCAACACGAGGGATAGTAATAGAAGGCCCACCTTCAATCTCTACTGTCATTAAACGGCCATGTCCCAATCTTCCCAAGACTGAAGGCTGCATCACTGTGCTGTGAAGTAGCTAGGGGCCTGTGCTCCCCTATCTCTGCCTTCCTCAAATACCACTGATGGACTCCTTCAGAGGTCCCCACGTGGATGTCTTCAAATAGCAAAGACAGTGACTTATTCACCTTGAAAGAGAAGTGGAGCAGTGGGATTTCTTTCTCTTATTGATTTCGATTTAGACTGATTTAATCTAGATAACCCCATTCAGACAGCATCATTAGACAATAGACTCAGTAAATGGCAGCCTTTTTGAAATGCTGTTGAAAAAATTATCACACTGTGAGAGCTGTTAATTTGGTGGATGTTTTAAAATGAGATCGAACACTGTCTAAAATGGCCACCTTTCTTTCCTGTGTGTTGCAGCCGGGCCATGGCATTGGCAGACCCAGTGTCTCCCATGCTGTTGTGGTCATCTTCCTGGAGTTCTTTGCCTGGGGTCTCCTCACCACTCCCATGCTGACAGTGAGTTCCATCTCCAGCTGGCCTGTCTGTTTTCAGATGTAGGATCTTAATTTGATCACCTTGAAGCAGGACAATACATTTTTTAGTGTATTTGAGGTTTAAATGGCTTCTGAAGTTTGTAAATTCCATTTAGAAATTAGACTTGACTTTCTCTTTATGAAAAATGTATCAACCTCTATAAAATGACCATTCATTATAATTCACATAATTCAAATGTCCTGTTGCTGCAGGATTATCTATCTTATCCATTTTATTGTATCTTATCTATTTTATCTATCTATGCAACATGTAAAGTGTTGGTCCCAAGCGTCATGAGCTGAAATAAAAGATCCCAGAAATGTTCTATATGCACAAATAGCTTTTTTCTCTCAAATGTTGTGCACAAATTTGTTTACAACCCTGTTAGTGAGCATTTCTCCTTTGCCAAGATAATCCATCCACCTGACAGGTGTGGCATATCAAGAAACTGTTTAAACAGCATGATCATGACATATGTGAACCTTTTGCTGGGGACAATAAAAGGACACTCTAAAATGTGCAGTTTTGTCACACAACACCACCGATGACTCAAGTTGAGGGAGTGTGCAATTGGCATGCTGACTGCAGGAATGTTCAACAGAGCAGTTGCCAGATAATTGTAATGTTAATTTCTTTACCATAAGCCGGCTCTGTTATTGTAGAGAATTTGGCAGTACGTCCAACCGGCCTCACAACGGCAGACCGGCTCATACGGCTTCTTCACCAGTGGGATCGTCTGAGGGGGGTGCTGAGGAATATTTCCCTCTGTAATAAAGCCCTTTTGTTGGGAAAAACGAATTATGTTCGGCTGGGTCTCCAAAGCCTACCCATGGCTGTGCCCCTGCCCAGTCATGTGAAATCCATAGATTAGTGCCAAATGCATTTATTTCAATTGACTGATTTCCTTATATGGACTGTACCTCAGTAAAATCTTTGAAATTGTTGCGTTTTATATTTTTGTTCAGTATATCTCTAGCACAGCTATCAACTCTCTCTTGCTCTCTTTCTCACTCTCTCACTGCCTAAGTCTGTCTCTTATTTTCATCCCCATCTGTCTCTTCTAGTCTTCTCTCTGTAGGGTAGGTTTCTTGGCTTGTAAAACTGCTTGTTAAGCACACAGCTGTCTGTGTGTGTGACTATGGTTTCTTGGCAGTTGGCACCCTAGGAGCCCCTTTTTAAAGATCTTTGTGGTTTCTCTGTGGTTTATTTTTGCAGGTTTTACATGAAACGTTTCCACAGCACACATTTCTGATGAATGGCCTTATTCAAGGTGTGAAGGTAAGATATCAGGCATAGAAGTAACTTAAATACAAAAATGTTGTTTGGCAGACTACGAACAGTATATCTCCAAAATAATTAACCAATTACGTAATTTATTGATCACTGCTATGAGGATCACCGTAGAGTTGCATCCCTGAGCGATTGAACAAAAGCAGCATTCTATTTTTTTTTTAAATCTAGTATCTTATTATTTCATAACTAGTGATGTATAAGTTTAATTATAAGTTTATCATATGTCATTTCAGGAGAGCAAAGGGCAGCCATTTTCTTGCTGCTACTTGATTATAATTCAGCTCACTCTCATTTACACTAAAGATCAATGAGGCTTCTCATTACGGGTTCCTGGTAACATGATGTTCTTAACAGAGGCTCCTCCCCCTCTTCACCCTCCTCTGCCACAGGGCCTCCTGTCCTTCATGAGCGCCCCTCTGATTGGTGCCCTGTCAGATGTGTGGGGCAGGCGGTCCTTCCTATTGGTCACTGTGTTCTTCACCTGTGCCCCCATCCCGCTCATGAGACTCAGTCCCTGGTAAGTCCTGCACCTCTCTTCTGACCAAGAAAAAAACACTGCTGTGATTTGGTTCAGTATTCATTGTGTCTTTTGATTTGAATTAAACAATAAGTACATGTAAACAGGGAATCTTGTGTAGTGCTGTTGTAACAGTGCTAGTTTAGATGAAAATATCATATTATCCCACCTATGCACACACTACCATATAGCTGTCTGTTTTAACCATTTCAGTCAGCCTTTCAAATTGGTAAACATTTTGATGCCTGTCAATAGATCTTTAGCTTTAGAGTCTGTAGGAGTGTTTGTTGATCTTATTTGTCAAATATGTGGTGTGGAATGCACTGCCTTGGATGTGACTGACATAATGTTTTCTCCCTCAGGTGGTACTTTGCAGCGATTTCCATGTCAGGGGCTTTCTCTGTCACCTTCTCTGTCATCTTTGCTTATGTCTCTGATGTCACTGAGGAGCATGAAAGAAGCACAGCATACGGACTGGTAAAGAGCTGGTTCAATTTGTATTATGACTTCAGCAGGGATGGGTAACTGATAGGAGTGGGGGCCACAAAACATCTGAACTCATCATGAGGGGCCGCAGTGGTTCATTGTTCTGCGTACCCACATCCATACCTACATATGCAGTCAGAGCCGGCCCTAGACTTTTGAGGGCCATAAGCAAAGTTATTTTTTTGTGGGCCCCCACCTTGCGAGCAAAATATTTTAGCAGCTCCTCCTCTTGAAAGCGGGGCGTAGAGAAAAAGTTAGTTTTGAAACAAGTTTGCTGCAATTCTACACATTTTGCTATGGGGCGGAGAGGAAATTGAGCAATTTTCTAACTAATTTCATGCAATTCTACACATTTTGCAATATGGTGGATAGAAATGTTTTCGGTTTTGAATGTGATATCTGAGTGTGTGACTAACAAAATCAATGGAGCCCCCCAGGCTGGTAATTCTTAATAACTTACCAATCAACAAAATATTTAGCTGACATGGGCTAATTGAGTGACTGTCAGTGATTGACATAACAAGAGGAAAACTGCTGATGCACAACCACATTTTGAAATTGCACCTGGTGTATTCTACTATTCTCACTCTCAACAGTAAGTTTGGCCGCCAGTTGCCCATCCCTGATGTACAGTGTTTTCCTCAGTTGATTGGAGTAAAGGGTAATGGATAATTATATCTTGTCAACTTTCCAATTCTATTTGACAGTTATGTGGGTGAAGATCAAGTTCTGCACTTCTATATGGGTTATGCAATGTGTTCTGTTGTGTTGAATAGATGTTGGTTGTGTCATGTTTTTACAATCCTTCACACAGTGATTTCAGATCTCATGCAGTCCCTTGAGGTCACAGCATGCAGTGTGTCATATGCCATTGAATTCTCTCATCCTTTTCACTTTGTATTTTGCGTCTTGGCGTTGAATGAAGAATAGCATTTATTAACATGAATTACATTTCCTTTGTATAGCTTAACCACTTGTTAAATGTGAAAAATAGCTGCATACATTGGGTCATTGACAGCTATTGGCTCCAATACCATTAAAAAATAATAAATGCACTACAGGACTTCATGGAAAACTGTGACAATTGTTGCTGAGTGGACTATCGTGATTAAATATAAATAGACCTAAAAAAGACTGGTTTAAAACACACCTTGTCATCTGTGTTTTCCTCTAGGTGTCGGCTACGTTTGCAGCCAGCCTGGTGACGAGTCCAGCCATCGGGGCGTACCTGTCCGCGTGTTACGGTGACAACCTGGTGGTGTTGGTGGCTACGCTGGTGGCTCTGGCAGACATCTGCTTCATCCTGCTGGCCGTGCCTGAGTCCCTACCGGAGAAGATGAGACTCAACACCTGGGGAGCACCTATCACCTGGGAGCAGGCAGACCCCTTCCAGGTGAGTGCTCCAGTATTCTATGCCATGCAATACCATGCTATGAGTCAATGAGATCGGTCTGGGATATACTATACGTACATACACGTTAGTAGGCTACCTAGCTTCATCAGTGTTTGTGGCCATTTTGAAAAGCCTTTGGTGTCTCTGTTAGTTTAAAGCCTTTGGTGTCTCTGTTAGTTTAAAGCCTTTGGTGTCTCTGTTAGTTTAAAGCCTTTGGTGTCTCTCTTGTTTGCAGTCGATGAGGAAAGTGGGAAAGGATCCCACAGTTCTTCTCATCTGTATAACCGTGTTCCTGTCCTACCTACCTGAGGCTGGTCAATACTCCAGTTTCTTCCTATATCTTAGACAGGTAAATATCCAACTTGTTCCTAGGGTCGGACTGTATCCAGATTTTCAAATCCTCATACCGTTCTTCTCTCACACCAGGATTTACAGTATTACTGGCTTAGTACAAAAGGGGTCTCCAAAAAAACGCAAAAAAACAATTGGGCATCTATTACCAGAATGCTAACAAAATTAGCACAAGTAAAAGAGGATTTCCATGGAGGCTGCTAGCTAAATATGTGAACGAGTGCAAATGTAAATAAACTAATTGCAAAACATTAGGAAATCCAGCTCATAAAGTTATACATACAGGTAGGAGCATACATATATAAGTAGGATCATACATATACAGGTAGGAGCATAGATATACAGGTAGGAGCATACATATATAGGTAGGATCATACATATACAGGTAGGAGCATAGATATACAGGTAGGAGCATACATATACAGGTAGTAGCATACATATATAGGTAGGAGCATACATATACAGATAGGAGCATACATATATAAGTAGGATCATACATATACAGGTAGGAGCATAGATATACAGGTAGGAGCATACATATACAGGTAGGAGCATACATATATAGGTAGGAGCATACATATATAGGTAGGAGCATACATATACAGGTAGGAGCATACATATATAGGTAGGAGCATACATATATAGGTAGGAGCATACATATATAGGTAGGATCATACATATATAGGTAGGATCATACATATATAGGTAGGAGCATACATATATAGGTAGGATCAAACATATACAGGTAGGAGCATACGCATACATATATAGGTAGGATCATACATATATAGGTAGGAGCATACATATACAGATAGGAGCATACATATATAAGTAGGATCATACATATACAGGTAGGAGCATAGATATACAGGTAGGAGCATACATATACAGGTAGGAGCATACATATATAGGTAGGAGCATACATATATAGGTAGGATCATACATATATAGGTAGGAGCATACATATATAGGTAGGATCAAACATATACAGGTAGGAGCATACGCATACATATATAGGTAGGATCATACATATATAGGTAGGACAATACATATACAGGTAGGATCATACATATATAGGTAGGAGCATACATATACAGGTAGGAGCATACATATACAGTGGGGCAAAAAAGTATTTAGTCAGCCACCAATTGTGCAAGTTCTCCCACTTAAAAAGATGAGAGAGGCCTGTAATTTTCATCATAGGTACACTTCAACTATGAGAAAAACAAAATGAGAAAAAAAAATCCAGAAAATAACATTGTAGGATTTTTAATGAATTTATTTGCAAATTATGGTGGAAAATAAGTATTTGGTCAATAACAAAAGTTTATCTCAATACTTTGTTATATACCCTTTGTTGGCAATGACAGAGGTCAAATGTTTTCTGTAAGTCTTCACAAAGTTCTCACACACTGTTGCTGGTATTTTGGCCCATTCCTCCATGAAGATTCTCCTCTAGAGCAGTGATGTTTTGGGGCTGTTGCTGGGCAACACAGACTTTCAACTCCCTCCAAAAATTTTCTATGGGGTTGAGATCTAGAGGCTGGCTAGGCCACTCCAGGACCTTGAAATGCTTCTTACGAAGCCACTCCTTCGTTGCCCGGGCGGTGTGTTTGGGATCATTGTCATGCTGAAAGACCCAGCCACGTTTCATCTTCAATGCCCTTGCTGATGGAAGGAGGTTTTCACTCAAAATCTCCTGATACATGGCCCCATTCATTCTTTCCTTTACACGGATCAGTCATCCTGGTCCCTTTGCAGAAAAACAGCCCCAAAGCATGATGTTTCCACCCCCATGCTTCACAGTAGGTATGGTGTTCTATGGATGCAACTCAGCATTCTTTGTCCTCCAAACACGATGAGTTGAGTTTTTACCAAAAATTTCTATTTTGGTTTCATCTGACCATATGACATTCTCCCAATCTTCTTCTGGATCATCCAAATACTCTCTAGCAAACTTCAGATGGGCTTGGATATGTACTAGCTTAAGGAGTGGGACACGTCTGGCACTGCAGGATTTGAGTCCCTGGCGGCGTAGTGTGTTACTGATGGTAGGCTTTGTTACTTTGGTCCCAGCTCTCTGCAGTTCATTCACTAGGTCCCCCCGTGTGGTTCTGGGATTTTTGCTCACCGTTCTTGTGATCATTTTGACCACATGGGTTGCGATCTTGCGTGGAGCCCCAGATCGAGGGAGATTATCAGTGGTCTTGTATGTCTTCCATTTCCTAATAATTGCTCCCACAGTTGATTTCTTCAAACCAAGCTGCTTACCTATTGCAGATTCCGTCTTCCCAGCCTGGTGCAGGTCTACAATTTTGTTTCTGGTGTCCTTTGACAGCTCTTTGGTCTTGGCCATAGTGGAGTTTGGAGTGTGACTGTTTGAGGTTGTGGACAGGTGTCTTTTATACTGATAACAAGTTCAAAGAGCTGCCATTAATACAGGTAACGAGTGGAGGACAGAGGAGCCTCTTAAAGAAGAAGTTACAGGTCTGTGAGAGCCAGAAATCTTGCTTGTTTGTAGGTGACCAAATACTTATTTTCCACCATAATTTGCAAATTAATTAATTAAAAATCCTACAATGTGATTTTCTGGAATAGTTGAAGTGTACCTGTGATGAAAATTACAGGCCTCTCTCATCTTTTTAAGTGGGAGGACTTGCACAATTGGTGGCTGACAATACTTTTTTGCCCCACTGTACAGGTAGGACCATACATATACAGGTAGGAGCATACATATACAGGTAGGAGCATACATATATAGGTAGGAGCATATATATATAGGTAGGAGCATACATATATAGGTAGGAGCATAATATATAGGTAGGAGCATTGCACTTCTGTTGTCATCTGATGACAATGAAACTATTTTCTGCCGAATATGTTGCACTAATGTATTTTCGGTGAAGGAAAACAATAGTTACACGTCCCTGATCACTCTTGAAGAAAAAAAAACACTGACTTTCCATATAAAACGTGATCCCTGTCAATACACAGCTGGACGCACCTGCTCGTGCTTTCTCCTGTTGTGCCATTTACAAACAAACACGCGACTGGCTCTACTGTGCTGGGGAACCATGGTAAACGTCATCATGTCAAATAATGTGACGGGTGAAATGAAGAACAGAATCTGCTTTATCTCCTAACAAATTGCACAAGTTGACTACAGGTATTTACTTAAAGTAGCTACAACTAAAAAAAAATGTCTTGTGGTAAATAATTTTGAGAGCCACAGGATGGTTTTTCAATACTATTTCCAAATGACCTGGTATATATGGTATACTGCCAAAGCCTAGTTGTTCCTCTACCTTAGGCAATTAAACACCTGCTCTTCATTTACCCGAGACTGATAAAAACTTCCCTTTAATTTATCTGCGCCATCTGGCAGTAAACATGAGATTGTGGTATTATTATACCCAGCTACGAGTACCCAGCCCCATGTAGATTATCTGTGTGAGTGAGACCTAGCAAACGAACCTCAATATTGTGTGCAGATTGCTAATGAAAACATCCACCTAAAATTCAACACATCAAATCATCTCAACAAGAGATGAAGAACAGTTGAGTTATTTCTGTACAAGGTGTCGTTTACCACAGGTTCAGTTCCTTATAGCTGGGTGACTGTAATCATAGAGATTTCGTTCTTTCGCCCTTCCTTTCCCTTCTACTTGAACAGCTCACTCTCCGTTGAGCACAGTCAAGTGCTTGTCATTAATTGGCTTTAGAGTAAAGAGGGAGACTAATGCCGTTCTCGTTCTGTCTTTCTCCCTTTCTCCCTCTGTCTATTTTATTTCTCAATCTCTATCTCAGGTCATTAACTTTTCATCGGCAACAATCGCAGTGTTCATCGGGGTGGTTGGAATCCTCTCCATCATAGCCCAGGTATGTATCTGGCGCAATACTCCTCCATTTAACTGTCTGTGGGAGACTGCAATGTGTTACTGAACAATCAGTTCTAATCAAGTCTTCGGTTAACATGTGTCAGTTCAAATGAGTTATTGTCCTTTGGAATTGAATCAAGTTCCACGTTTAGATGTAAAGAATGCTGACATTTTTTATTTTCATTATTTAACTAGGCAAGTCAGTTAAGAACAAATTCTTATTTTCAATGACAGCCTAGGAACAGTGGGTTAACTGCCTTGTTCAGGGGCAGAATGACATATTTTTACCTTGTCAGCTCTGGGATTCGATCTTGTAGCCTTTCAGTTATTAGTCCGACGCATGCCCGCTCTAAAAAGGCATTATAATGTAATGTAGCAAATTGTGTAATTCCTATGAATCCAACATTTATGTGTGACTACAATCAATAATAAATACATTAGCTCTTTGTAAAGCACTTTGTAATGACTTCTGATTTTATAAAAACATTAGATTTTTTTTTTTAATGATAATTTTAAAAAATTTATTAATTGTTTGCTTCTTGTTGCAGACACTTATTCTCACAGTCTTGATGAGAACTATTGGAAACAAGAACACGGTCCTTCTGGGACTGGGCTTCCAGATTCTACAGCTGGCCTGGTACGGCTTCGGGTCAGAACCATGGTGGGTCACCTTCAACTCTGTCTGTTGTACTGTGGTTACCTGAGTATTATCAACAGGGCTGGCCTGTACTGTGGCTACCTGAGTAGTATCAACAGGGCTGGCCTGTACTGTGGCTACCTGAGTAGTTTCAACAGGGCTGGCCTGTACTGTGGCTACCTGAGTATTATCAACAGGGCTGGCCTGTACTGTGGCTACCTGAGTAGTATCAACAGGGCTGGCCTGTACTGTGGCTACCTGAGTATTATCAAAAGGGCTGGCCTGTACTGTGGTTACCTGAGTATTATCAACAGGGCTGGCCTGTACTGTGGCTACCTGAGTAGTATCAACAGGGCTGGCCTGTACTGTGGCTACCTGAGTATTATCAACAGGGCTGGCCTGTACTGTGGTACCTGAGTAGTATCAACAGGTCTGGCCTGTACTGTGGCTACCTGAGTATTATCAACAGGGCTGGCCTGTACTGTGGCTACCTGAGTAGTATCAACAGGTCTGGCCTGTACTGTGGCTACCTGAGTATTATCAACAGGGCTGGCCTGTACTGTGGCTACCTGAGTATTATCAACAGGGCTGGCCTGTACTGTGGCTACCTGAGTATTATCAACAGGGCTGGCCTGTACTGTGGCTACCTGAGTATTATCAACAGGGCTGGCCTGTACTGTGGCTGAGTATTATCAACAGGGCTGGCCTGTACTGTGGCTACCTGAGTATTATCAACAGGGCTGGCCTGTACTGTGGCTACCTGAGTATTATCAACAGGGCTGGCCTGTACTGTATGGCCTGTACTGTGGCTACCTGAGTATTATCAACAGGGCTGGCCTGTACTGTGGCTACCTGAGTATTATCAACAGGGCTGGCCTGTACTGTGGCTACCTGAGTATTATCAACAGGGCTGGCCTGTACTGTGGCTACCTGAGTATTATCAACAGGGCTGGCCTGTACTGTGGCTACCTGAGTATTATCAACAGGGCTGGCCTCTGTTGACAGTTAAGTACAGTTAGACAACAGTTAGAACTCACACTATTTTTTTAAATTGTATAAATACAGAATATTACAAGTCCTTGACTGTCCACTTTATTGTTAAAAAAACCTTAATGCAATTATCTCTCTCTTGTTCAAATGAAAAACGATCTAAAAAAAAAAAAGGACGCAAAAGCGAAGGGGAATCGTGATCAGTTTTGTCAGAGGTCACTGAGCGTGCTCAGAGGGGCTGGTCCTGAGGGTGTGGTTACTAGTTCCTATAGCTAAGTGATGTCTCATACTGTATGTGTCTAGATAACCACTGTCTCCTCTCTGTGTAGGATGATGTGGGCTGCAGGTGCAGTAGCAGCCATGTCTAGTATCACCTTTCCTGCAGTGAGTGCCCTGGTGTCTCGCAGTGCAGACCCAGATAAGCAAGGTAAGACATTCCCTTTATATCTCTTTTCTATATGTACTTCATCCATTTGTCCTGCTCTAAGATATTCCCTTCATGTAATCTGTCTGTTTGTCCTGCTCTAAGATATTCCCTTTATGTAATATGTCTGTTTGTCCTGCTCTAAAATATTCCCTTCATGTAATCTGTCTGTTTGTCCTGCTGTAAGATATTCCCTTTATGTAATCTGTCTGTTTGTCCTGCTCTAAGATATTCCCTTTATGTAATCTGTCTGTTTGTCCTGCTCTAAAATATTCCCTTCATATAATCTGTCTGTTTGTCCTGCTCTAAAATATTCCCTTTATGTAATATGTCTGTTTGTCCTGCTCTAAGATATTCCCTTCATGTAATCTGTCTGTTTGTCCTGCTCTAAGATATTCCCTTCAAATAATCTGTCTGTTTGTCCTGCTCTAAGATATTCCCTTCATATAATCTGTCTGTTTGTCCTGCTCTAAGATATTCCCTTCATATAATCTGTCTGTTTGTCCTGCTCTAAGATATTCCCTTCATATAATCTGTCTGTTTGTCCTGCTCTAAAATATTCCCTTCATATAATCTGTCTGTTTGTCCTGCTCTAAAATATTCCCTTCATATAATCTGTCTGTTTGTCCTGCTCTAAGATATTCCCTTCATATAATCTGTCTGTTTGTCCTGCTCTAAGATATTCCCTTCATATAATCTGTCTGTTTGTCCTGCTCTAAGATATTCCCTTCATGTAATCTGTCTGTTTGTCCTGCTCTAAAATATTCCCTTCATGTAATCTGTCTGTTTGTCCTGCTCTAAAATATTCCCTTCATGTAATCTGTCTGTTTGTCCTGCTCTAAAATATTCCCTTCATGTAATCTGTCTGTTTGTCCTGCTCTAAAATATTCCCTTCATGTAATCTGTCTGTTTGTCCTGCTCTAAAATATTCCCTTCATGTAATCTGTCTGTTTGTCCTGCTCTAAAATATTCCCTTCATGTAATCTGTCTGTTTGTCCTGCTCTAAAATATTCCCATTAATCTGTCTGTTTGTCCTGCTAAAATATTCTTCATGTCTGTTTTTGTCCTGCTCTAAGATATTCCCTTCATGTAATCTGTCTGTTTGTCCTGCTCTAAGATATTCCCTTCATGTAATCTGTCTGTTTGTCCTGCTCTAAGATATTCCCTTCATGTAATCTGTCTGTTTGTCCTGCTCTAAGATATTCCCTTTATGTAATCTGTCTGTTTGTCCTGCTGTAAGATATTCCCTTCATGTAATCTGTCTGTTTGTCCTGCTGTAAGATATTCCCTTTATGTAATCTGTCTGTTTGTCCTGCTCTAAAATATTCCCTTCATGTAATCTGTCTGTTTGTCCTGCTCTAAGATATTCCCTTCATGTAATCTGTCTGTTTGTCCTGCTCTAAAATATTCCCTTCATATAATCTGTCTGTTTGTCCTGCTCTAAAATATTCCCTTCATATAATCTGTCTGTTTGTCCTGCTCTAAAATATTCCCTTTATGTAATCTGTCTGTTTGTCCTGCTCTAAAATATTCCCTTCATGTAATCTGTCTGTTTGTCCTGCTCTAAGATATTCCCTTCATATAATCTGTCTGTTTGTCCTGCTCTAAGATATTCCCTTCATGTAATCTGTCTGTTTGTCCTGCTCTAAGATATTCCCTTCATATAATCTGTCTGTTTGTCCTGCTCTAAGATATTCCCTTTATGTAATCTGTCTGTTTGTCCTGCTCTAAGATATTCCCTTTATGTAATCTGTCTGTTTGTCCTGCTCTAAGATATTCCCTTTATGTAATCTGTCTGTTTGTCCTGCTCTAAGATATTCCCTTCATGTAATCTGTCTGTTTGTCCTGCTCTAAGATATTCCCTTTATGTAATCTGTCTGTTTGTCCTGCTCTAAAATATTCCCTTCATATAATCTGTCTGTTTGTCCTGCTCTAAGATATTCCCTTCATATAATCTGTCTGTTTGTCCTGCTCTAAGATATTCCCTTCATATAATCTGTCTGTTTGTCCTGCTCTAAGATATTCCCTTCATATAATCTGTCTGTTTGTCCTGCTCTAAGATATTCCCTTTATGTAATCTGTCTGTTTGTCCTGCTCTAAGATATTCCCTTCATGTAATCTGTCTGTTTGTCCTGCTCTAAGATATTCCCTTCATATAATCTGTCTGTTTGTCCTGCTCTAAGATATTCCCTTCATATAATCTGTCTGTTTGTCCTGCTCTAAGATATTCCCTTCATGTAATCTGTCTGTTTGTCCTGCTCTCTTCGGTACCATCTTTCTTCCTTTGCCCCCTCCGTTGTCATTTTTAAAGTAAATCAGTATGAAAAATATGTTTACTGACATTTTCCATTAAGACACACCACAGTACTGCACATTGCACAGTACTGCAAGTTGCTAGAGGCGTCATTACAGACCCTGGTTCTATCCCAGGCTGTATTACAACTGGGCTGTGATCGGAAGTCCCATAATAGGACGGTGCACATTTGGCCCATCGTTGTCCGGGTTAGGGGAGGGGTAGGCCGTTATTGTAAAAGAAGAATTTGTTCTTAACTGACTTGCCTAGTTAAATAAAAATATCCTATGGTTATCATTTGACTTTGTTCTTAAAACAATGTCTCATGGATGTTTATGTATCTGTATGCTGTATCCTCTGTGATGTCATGCTGTTCTGCCCAGGGACCACAGGTACTCATGGTCCCTGAAAAATAAATGTATAACCTGTCTCTCCTCAGGTCTGGTTCAGGGGATGATCACTGGTATCCGAGGCCTGTGTAACGGTCTGGGCCCGGCGCTGTACGGACTTATCTTCTTCATGTTTAACGTAGAGCTGAACACAATCGATCCCATCCAGGGAGAGTACCCCATCGACCCTTTACCTGTTAACCCCCCGACTGAGGTAAATGAATCACCATCACCAATAACATCTTCATTGTGGATCTAGTATAGGCATACTTTATATAGCTGTATACATTTCTGTCTCATTTAACTTTAAAACATGTTTCTTCCTAAGTAGGCCCTTGCAATCTTCCCGTTGCCATATTCCTTTATCGTTCTGTTTCTTTATTCAGAGATGGGTTATATTCTTTGTGTTGTATGAATGTCAAATTAAGTTCCTACAGAAAAATGAAGTTCTGTATCTATAATACCGTGTCTCTCTCCATACAGAAATCCTTGATCCCCGGCCCTCCCTTCCTGCTGGGCTCATGCACGGTGGTGGTGGCCTTCCTGGTAGCCTTGTTTATCCCTGAGAACACCGAACCTCCTGTGGTGACCTGCGCTGACGCCAAGGATACCTCCATGCTAGCCGGCGTCCACATCAACACCCCGTTACCGGGCAGCGACGAGGACACGCCAGCCCCGACCAGCGACGAGGACTTTGAGCCCCTCCTGCAGGACAGCTTTGTGTGACTGAGGGAGGGCAGCAGGCCCCTCCTGCAGGACAGCGTTGTATGACTGAGGGAGGGGAGCAGGCCCCTCCTGCAGGACAGCGTTGTGTGACTGAGGAAGGGCAGCAGGTGGCTCCTGCAGGACAGCGTTGTATGACTGAGGGAGGGCAGCAGGTGGCTCCTGCAGGACAGCGTTGTATGACTGAGGGAGGGCAGCAGGTCCCTCCTACAGGACAGCGTTGTATGACTGAGGGAGGATGGAGGGCAGCAGGCGGCTTTGGTATTATTACACCCATCTACGGGTACCACGCCCCCCATGTAGCCTACATATCCCCAACGGAGGAGAGGGAGAGAGGCCTAGCTAACAAACCTCAATATTCTGTGCAACTCTGCACTGCACAACCAACCATTCCCCGCCCCTGTCCCATAAAAAATAATTTTTATTTTTATTTTTTAGCTGGATTGGATTTGCTGTTTATGATGTAGTGATCTTACAGGGGATGCTTTTTTTTGGGGGGGGGGACCTCTAAGGACCTCTAAGTTTTAATTCTGAAGGGAGCGACAGCGAAGATGGCGGACCCAGCGGGCAAAAGTGGTTACTGGTTGGTATCTGGTGCCATTTCAACCAGGTTTGCCCGCTGGGTAGATTGAGTTGTTCAATAGAGGTAGAAGGGAAAGAGCTTGCTGTGCCCGGCATCTTATTGCTTTAACGCATCTTCAAGCTCAGCATTTACTGTAGCCCACACCTAATGGTACCTCAACACAAGGAGGCTTGAACCGAGTCTGTGAAATGCAAGGAGATATGTGCCAGTAGTCAGTCAACAAAATATTTACTTAGAAAGCTTGTTCACTATGAGCAGCCATAAGATTACGACATTATAAAATGGATGAGATGTATACTGTAAGTCCGATATTTCATGGGAGCTTCTGTTTACAAGCCTTACAGCAACTCATATCATTCAGAGAGCAGTTATCATATCATTGTCTTATAACTGGTGGGTAAACATGGGAGATTAGGATGATAGGATATTTGACATAGGAAGATAAGATCTTGGTGTAATTTTTACTCCCAAGATCTCAACTTCTCACTTTATTGTGCAGAGTTTTGGTACTTGAACCACTGGTCCTAGAGTAACTGCTAAAAGTGTTTCTGTATAGTGAGAACTATTTAAGATAGACTGGATGTGGCCTCCTGTCAGTAGGAGGCAGTGCTGAGGTGTGGATGCCATTAGGTTATGGTTGTCATGGTTTTATGCAGTGCTCTGCAGTTTCTGTTCAGTCTGTGAAATCTTGATTGCTACTGTACTAAAAAGGGTTTTTATCTTAAAATATATGAGGTATTTTATTTATATTATCCATACTGTAAAAATGATATTGCTAATGTTCTGCAACATATTGACAGAAATGTCTAGGCTACTCTGGTAGGAATAATAATGTATTTAACTTAGAGAAACAAGTTTTTACTGGTTTTCTTTTTGTAATTTTTGGGAGAATTTTTTTAATTTTTTTTTTTTTTTTTTTTAGTATAACCTTACCCTGAAATATATGATGGGGCGGATTTTTTTGTGTGTGTGTTTTTTTTGTTGTTGTGTGTGTGTGTGTGTGGGGGGGGTCAAAATGTCAAGTTGAGACTTTCAATCATTGTTTATTTTCTTTCACTAAATATGACCCAGTGTTGCAAGCTACCTCAGCTTTAAAAATTACTTATTTTGAAGTCTGATTTTAACGCAAAACTATCGTTATCTCAAAAAGTTTTCACCTCCCAAGAGTAAAACTTCACTAACCCGGGGATTATAAAATGTAAATTAAGAGAAAGCAATTTGACCTGATCAAATCCATTAGGGGCACATTTTTATTGTACATAATGATTATTTTCTGTGAGGTTGTCACAATGTGTAAATGTTCATATTTTATATGTACATACTGTATTGAATTAAAGGTATTAGCCTGTATACCTACAGGTTAGGCTTTTAAAACTAATATTTACCCCCAATGAACAACAACACCAAGTTGTTTTCCCTAATGTGAATGAGGAAGTAGTTTGTCAAGACCTACCTACAGCTGTATGTAAAGGTACTCAATACCGTGTCAAGTTGAGTATGTACTGAAGGAGATTCCTGTTTGGATGCATAATGCATGAATAGTGACTAGCTGTCCATGGATCTTTTTAAGAGTAGAGTATTAGAAAGCTCACAAAATGTGTTGTACCTGGATGTGAACTTTTAAAAGTATTTATATTCCCCAAAAAGTGGCTATGGGGACAGAAAGACACAGCTACACATGTCTTCCTGTCTGTCTCTGAAATGAAACGATAAACAATATATTAGGTATACAGTTGATTGGTTGTGCTCAGACAGAGATTGTGAGTGCTTCTGCTTTCCCCTGATGGTTTGCCAGTCATTTCCTTGTTCTCTAAGGTACATGTACGCAGGTTCCTATCAGCGAGGGAAATGATTGAAGTGAGCAGGAGAAGGTAAAGCTTCCTATCTGTCACCTCCAACCCCAATCCTGTTGTGAAGTATTTTGACCAAGAATCCATAAATTGATGTCAGAAGGTCAACAGCTACTTTCAGTCAGTGACTGTTGTTGAATTTCCTCTAGTGTAATATTGTACCCGCCTGTAAGAGTAAAAAGGAATTATTAGTATTATGAATTCTATGATGAAGACTATTGTATATGTTATGGAAAAGTATGGTTACAATTCATATCTCTAGGACTGATATATTTTGGGAACATGTTTAGAACTTCGTTGCCCTGAAATGCAACTCATGAAGTATTTTTCTAATTTTGTGTAACATGATGATTTTGTTGTCATAGTTACACATCAACTTCAGAGTTTTGTTTGTATGATGAGGATTTATAACTGAGACAACACATTCCACCATGTGCTCTTTATGTCTGTATCTTCACCCAGCATCTCTGAGAGGATTATTATACAAACGTGCCTAACAAGTGAACATGTTCATTTCTGAAGATAAGACAAATGACTATAGCTTTGTCTCAAACTGGCACCCTATTCCCTTATTAATGCACTCATTTTGACCAGGATCCATTGACCAGGGCCTGTTGACCAGGGCCCCATCGGGTTTTGGTCAAAACTATTGCACTATATAGAGAATAGGGTGCCATTTGGGATGCGGACTAACAGTGTCCATGAAGTGGAAGTTATTGCTCATGATAACCCAAACAAATGGAATATACACGGGCTATGTATATATACCTCTTAAGTCTTGTCTTGGGAAAAATGAATAAAAGGTTGAATTGTAATAATAAAAAAACATGACCGAAGTCAAGTAATGTAACCTATTTTAATGCTATTCATATTTTGATCACATGGTGGCGGTGTTGTGCTGTGTACTTTCCCAATAGAAATCAAGATGGAAGATTTGAGCTGTGAGTGGGCAGGGCAGGCTGGCGTTTATTTGGATGAGTCTTGTCCAGGAGGCAGAGCTTAGCTACAGTCAAAATTGTCTATATTGTAAAAATGTATGAAAACAAACATTTAGCTTTTGTCTTAAATTAAAATTAAAAATAAAAGGTTAGGGTTAGCATTAGGATGGTGGAAAAAGTACTCAATTGTCATACTTGAGTAAAATTAAAGATACCTTTAATAGGAAATTACTCAAGTAAAAGTGAAAGTCACCCAGTAATTTACGACTTGAGTAAAAGTCAAATATACTTAAGTATCAAAAGTATAAAACATTTCAAATTCCTTATTTTAAGCAAACCAGACAGCACCATTTTCTTCTTAAAAAAATAAATACAAAAATAAATCATTACGGCTAGCCAGGGTCACGCTCCAACACTCAGACATAATTTACAAATGAAGCATGTGTTTAGTGAGTCAGGCAGATCAGAGGCAGTAGGGATGACCAGGGATGTTCTCTTGATAAGTGTGTGTGAATTAGACCATTTTCCTGTCCTGTTAAGCATTCAAAATGTAATGAGTACATTTGGGAGTCAGGGAAAATGTATGGACTAATAAGGACATTTCCTTTAGGAATGTAGTGAAGTAAAAGTTTGTCAAATATAAACAAGTAAAGTACAAAAAATGAATATAAAATATAAAAATACTTGAATGTACTACTTAAGTAATTTACACCACTGGTGACAGCTTTCTCTCTCTCTCCCTCTCTCTCTCTCTCTCTCTCTCTCTCTCTCTCTCTCTTCACGTGTTTCCATGGTGACCACAGGTCATATAAGGCAGCAAAAGACTCTTAGCAGCTGGAAACACCCTACAGACACTTTTTCTGTCATCACTTTTTCTCTTCACAATAAATCGTGAATGTTTTTATCACAATTCTTAATTCATCCTTATAGGATGTAAGAGTTAAATGCAAACACTGTAAATTAAAATGTATTTTCTGAAGGATTATAGTTAAGCAATTCTGTATTCGACCGGCAGAATAAAAACTGAAGTTTAAGCATAGGGTTTGTGGTTAGGTTTAAGAACAAGGGTCAGATTAAGTTTAAGGCAAAGGCATTAAAGTTAACACCTGCCGCCATTCATTTCCTGCCGGTTAAATATACAATACCTATAGTTAATACATCCAAACTTAGCATTGAACCACAACTGAATCCCTATAGGTATATGTTATCAACAATGCAGATCAATCTTCAGTGCTATGCTCTTAGAAAAAGGGTTCCATAAAGGTTCCTGGCTGTCCCCATAGGAGAACCATTTTTGGGTTCCATGTAAACTCAGCAAAAAAATAAACGCCCTCTCACTGTCAACTGCGTTTATTTTCATCAAATTGATCAGAAATACAGTGTAGACATTGTTAATGTTGTAAATGGCTATTGTAGCTGGAAACGTCTGATTTAAAAAAAAAAAATGGAATATCTACATAGGCGTACAGAGGCCCATTATCAGCAACCATCACTCCTGTGTTCCAAAGGCCTGTTGTGTTAGCTAATCCAAGTTTATCGTTTTAAAACGCTAATTGATCATTAGAAAATCATTTTGCAATTATGTTAGCACAGCTGAAAACTGTAGTTCTGATTAAATAAGCAATAAAACTGAGAGTAGATGAGTATCTGGAACATCAGCATTTGTGGGTTTGATTACAGGCTCAAAATGGCCAACAGCAAATTCTTTCTTCTGAGACTCGTCAGTCTATTGTTGTTCTGAGAAATGAAGGCTATTCCATGCGAGAATTTGCCAAGAAGCTGACGATCTCGTACAACGCCTGTGTACTACTCCCTTCACAGAACAGCGCAAACTGGCTCTAACCAGAATAGAAAGAGGAGTGGGGGGCCCCGGTGCACAACCTAGCAAGAGGACAAGTACATTAAAGTGTCTAGTTTGAGAAACAGACTCCTCACAAGTCCTCAACTGGCAGCTTCATTAAATAGTAACCCGAAAACACCAGTGTCAACGTCAACAGTGAAGAGGCGACTCCGGGATGCTGGCCTTCTAGGCAGAGTTGCAAAGAAAAAGCAATTTCTCAGACTGGCCAATTAAAACAAAAGATTAAACTGGGCAAAATAACACAGACACTGGACAGAGGAACTCTGCCTAGAAGGCCAGCATCCCGGAGTTGCCTCTTCACTGTTGATCTTGGATTAGCTAACACAACGTGCCATTGGAACACAGGAGTGATGGTTGCTGATAATGGGCCTCTGTACGCCTATGTAGATATTCCATTAAAACTCATCCGTTTCCAGCTATAATAGTAATTTAGAATGTTAAAAATGTCTACACTGTATTTCTGATAAATGTTATGTTATTTTAATGTACAGAAAATGTGCTTTTCTTTCAAAAACAAGGACATTTCTAAGTGACCCCAAACTTTTGAACGGTAGTGTACGTCACTACCTTATCTGCTTAAATAAAATACAAAATAGAAGCTACCAAGAAGGAGATCACAGAGGTTATTTTTAATGAGTGCATTACATAAGTGACTAGTTTGCATCAACTACCTCAACTAAAACCCCAGAAAAAGTTTTTGTCAGAAAATGTTGGTTTCGAATTACGACTTTCTGGCATGTTTGCCTCGTGATTTGTTGGGAAAGTTGCCCAAGCCAAACATTTTTTTTTCCTTCATCAAAGTTGCCAAAAGAGTCATTGAAAGTAGACCCTAGTCACTGTTGCCTAGGGTGGGGTTTTGAGACTACTAAGTCTGGGATAATTACACAGCCAAAGACTTCAGCTGGAAACCCCAACCTGGCTCTGTGTTGTAGTAATAACCATAGGGCAGAGGGAGAGCGTGAGGGTGAGGAGAGAGGGAGTCAACGAGAGAAAGAGAGTTTCTCAGCCTAGCCACTATATCTCTCTCGCTCTCTCTTTGACTTTCTCTCTCTGTGTCTTTCTCCCTTTCTCTCTCTCTCTCTCTCTCTCTCTCTCTCTCTCCTTTTCTTTCTCTCTCTCTGTCTCTCTTTCTGTCACTTTCTGTCACTTTCTATCTCTCTCTCTGTCTCTGTCTCTGTCTCTGTCTCTCTCTCTCTCTCTCTCTCTCTCTCAATTCAATTCAATTCAATTCAATTCAAGGGGCTTTATTGGCATGGGAAACATGTGTTAACATTGCCAAAGCAAGTGAAGTAGATAATATACCAAATGAAATAAACAATAAAAATTAACAGTAAACATTACACATACAGAAGTTTCAAAACAATAAACATTACAAATGTCATATTAAGTATATATACAGTGTTGTAACGATGTACAAATGGTTAAGGGTACACAAGGGAAAATAAATTAGCATAAATATGGGTTGTATTTACAATGGTGTTTGTTCTTCACTGGTTGCCCTTTTCTTGTGGCAACAGGTCTCTCTCTCCCCCTCTACGTCTCTCTCTCTTAATGACTTCAGGTCGCAGAGACAGGACCCCTCTTAAATAATGTAAATGTCTCAGGTCTTTGGGGAGTGTGCTGTTAGAGAAAGGAGGGCAGCTCGTATAATTACTGTTGCCATTTCTGGCTCACAGTGCATCAAACCAATTTCAAAAGGGATGCTTGTGCTTTTTTCGTTTATACCATATCCGTTTCAATTACCATTTGACCTGTTAGGAGTCTGTTGCTTGAAAGAGATAAACTCTTGTTGAAGAAAGTTGTCCTTCTGAAGTAGATGTTGATGAGTGTGTACTACTTAAGTTGCTTATTTTGTTGTTGCAGTAGTGACTTTTTGCAGATAGTTTCAAGTTCAAAACAACTGCCCTTTCTCATTCCATTCCCATCTACCTTCTTACCCACAAGTCTCTTTATTACCTGACAGTACATGGCCCTTTTGTCACATATAATCAAACACTGTCTACTCTCTTATGGAAATGATTGGCCAACAGGAAATGTTTTATTTTAGAGCAGCTGCTGTTTCTCATGAGAGGGCAGATGGAAATCAAACAAAACAAGTTAAACATTCTAAGGTGTTTGAGTAGGACGGAATGAAAATAAAAATGGCTTGGTTTGGATTCAATTACAGAACCTGAATGTGTGTTTAGAAGGAAACCAGATGGCCATGGGGAGGAGTATTACCAGGGTCTGGTCTGGACCCCTCAAGACCCTCGCAGATAAGGACATCACCCTCAGATACCAGAGGAAAGGGAGAGGAAGAGAGGAGGAGGAGGAGGGGGGGGTCATAAACAGATTCCAGTACAGTATCCTGGAAAAGTGTTTCATTTCATTGCAGGTTAGCCATTCCTCTCCCAGCTAGCACATTTGGTTCCATGGACGTCGTGGGAACGCACGTTCTTGTTTTCCCTTTGGTTATGGGAACGTTTCCCCCTGATAAAACTGAACGTTTTTTAAACATTCTGAGAACGGAAGTTAGCATTTTTGCTGTTCTGGGAACATACATTTTGAGTAAAAAAGAAAGAAAAAGAACATGGCATGCTCCATCCTGGTGGCGTAGTGCACTAATTCTGTGGATAGAGAACAGGAGGTCATAGGTTTGAATCTCACTGACACCGTGTTTCATTTCCCTGTGTCCTATCTGTGCTTGGAGTTCTAAACAGTTGCAGGGAGGTTCTGAGAATGCAGCTGCATTCCCTGAAAGTTTTCCCGGAAGGTTTAAACTGATAAGTTATTTGAAGGTAAAAAAGGTTCTGAGAACATGTTTCAATAAGACTTTAAATAACACTGCTAGTTTAGGTTAACTGTTTAGAACTCTAAGCACAGATAGGACACAGGGAAATGATTTTGATTAGGCATTAAACACAGTGTCAGTGAGATTCAAACTAGAATATTCAAATTAGAATATTATGAGCTAGTTGGGTATCCTGCACCATTCTCTAAGAAACACATGGTTATTAGAATATTATGAGCTAGTTGGGTATCCTGCACCATTCTCTAAGAAACACATGGTTATTAGAATATTATGAGCTAGTTGGGTATCCTGCACCATTCTCTAAGAAACACATGGTTATTAGAATATTATGAGCTAGTTGGGTATCCTGCACCATTCTCTAAGAAACACATGGTTATTAGAATATTATGAGCTAGTTGGGTATCCTGCACCATTCTCTAAGAAACACATGGTTAGTAGAATATTATGAGCTAGTTGGGTATCCTGCACCATTCTCTAAGAAACACATGGTTATTAGAATATTATGAGCTAGTTGGGTATCCTGCACCATTCTCTAAGAAACATATGGTTATTAGAATATTATGAGCTAGTTGGGTATCCTGCACCATTCTCTAAGAAACACATGGTTATTAGAATATTATGAGCTAGTTGGGTATCCTGCACCATTCTCTAAGAAACACATGGTTATTAGAATATTATGAGCTAGTTGGGTATCCTGCACCATTCTCTAAGAAACACATGGTTATTAGAATATTATGAGCTAGTTGGGTATCCTCCACCATTCTCTAAGAAACATATGGTTATTAGAATATTATGAGCTAGTTGGGTATCCTGCACCATTCTCTAAGAAACACATGGTTATTAGAATATTATGAGCTAGTTGGGTATCCTGCACCATTCTCTAAGAAACACATGGTTATTAGAATATTATGAGCTAGTTGGGTATCCTCCACCATTCTCTAAGAAACACATGGTTATTAGAATATTATGAGCTAGTTGGGTATCCTGCACCATTCTCTAAGAAACACATGGTTATTAGAATATTATGAGCTAGTTGGGTATCCTGCACCATTCTCTAAGAAACACATGGTTATTAGAATATTATGAGCTAGTTGGGTATCCTGCACCATTCGCTAAGAAACACATGGTTATTAGAATATTATGAGCTAGTTGGGTATCCTGCACCATTCTCTAAGAAACACATGGTTATTAGAATATTATGAGCTAGTTGGGTATCCTGCACCATTCTCTAAGAAACACATGGTTATTAGAATATTATGAGCTAGTTGGGTATCCTGCACCATTCGCTAAGAAACACATGGTTATTAGAATATTATGAGCTAGTTGGGTATCCTGCACCATTCGCTAAGAAACACATGGTTATTAGAATATTATGAGCTAGTTGGGTATCCTGCACCATTCGCTAAGAAACATATGGTTCTCAGAACTGGGTTCTCTTTCTCTTATTTTTTATTGAACCTTTATTTAACTAGACAAGTCAGTTAAGAACAAATTCTTATTTACAATGACAGCCTAGGAACAGTGGGCCTTGTTCAGGGGATGAACGAGAGATTTTTACCTTGTCAGCTCAGGGATTCAATCTTGCAACCTTTCAGTTACTAGTCCAATGCTCTAACCACTAGGCTACATGCCACCCCAGTCTTCACCAGTCCGGCCATCTAAATAATAATCCGGCCATCCAAATAATATCCAAATAATAATTTGTTCTTAAATGACTCGCCTGGATAAATAAAGGTTAAATAAAAATAAAACAAACTCTCTCCCCTCTCTCTCTCTAACCCCCCAGCTTGTTAACTGTAAATACATCCCCTGCCAGTGTGATGTATAGTGTTGTCTGTTGTGTGGGTGTAAGTCAGACCGCACTCCCCTGCTATCCCACCCTCTATCCCCCTTGTGTTGTTTAGATTCCTCGGGCCGACTCAATGTGCGTCCCAAATATCACCCTATTGCTTATATATTACCCTATTGCCTATGTAGTGCGCTATTTTTGACCAAAACCCTATGCACCCAGGTCAAAAGTAGTGCACTATAAAGGGAATAGGGTGCCATTTGTGACACACTTTCAGACCCTGGGCCTGAGCCTGATGAACTTCCATCGGCCAGCCCCATCCCAGCCCCTGGCTGCCAGGCTGTCTGTTTACCCAGCTCTCCCTCTGTTTACTGCCACAGAACAGATACATTCACCACTGTCACTCTGTCACAATGGATGGACACTCTGATCCTCCCAGAAAGAGAGAGTGAGTAGGGAGGGGGAGAAGGGCTGGGGGGAAGACAGGGAGAGAGCGAGACAGGGAGAGAGAGAGACACAGAGAGAGGCAGGCAGTGAGAGAACGAGAGACAGGGAGAGAGAGAACGAGAGACAGGGAGAGAGAGAGAGACATAGAGAGGCAGGGAGTGAGAGAGACAGAGAGAGAGGCAGGGAGAGAGAGAGAGACAAAGAGAGGCAGGGAGACTTAGAACGAGAGGCAGGGAGAGAGAGAACGAGAGGCAGGGAGAGAGAGAACGAGAGACAGGGAGAACGAGAACGAGAGATAGGGAGAGAGAGAAAGTGAGACATGGAGAGAGAGAGAGAAACAGACTCAGAGAGACCGGGTGAGAGATAGAGAAAGAGAGACAGGGAGAGAGAGTCAGATAGATAGAGAGACAGGGTGAGAGAGAGAAAGAGAGACATGGGGAGAAAGAAAGAGAGTCAGAGAGAGAGGTAGTGAACTTCTTGAGAGCTTCAGACTACCCATTTTCTCTCATAAATGGATCCATTAAAACCACATTAAAACTTAAAAGAGATGCATGAATTAGTTAATGGGGAACTTTTGCTTTTGAATGTCAAAAAGTCTGATGTGCTTTTGCAAGTTTTGCAAGAAAATATAATGAGGACTGAATTAGAACCAGTTAGGGCCTGTATTAATTCACCATCCCAAAGACGAAAAATATATAATTTCACGATTCTTTTAAGGCAAGGTTGGAGGAGGGCAGCTAAATTCAGGAGAAAACCCCAACCGAGATTAGCACAAATTAGACTTCAGCTACTTGAAGCGCTGAGTCCAGGCCGACTGACTGAGGGTGTCCACTTACAGACATGATACAGAAGCATCTTTCTTGTTGTCTTATCAAGTCCAGATAGGACCGTCTCTCTTCCAGAAATAACTCCTTCAACTGTCTCAGAAGTGAGAGAAAATAGGATTCAGACCTTACAGTGGAAGTCAAGAAGTTTGTGCTTCGTTGCTTGTATGCATATTTATAAGAGTACTAGAAAATGTATAAAATGTGACATAAATGATTGTGTAAATTGACAGTTGATGATCATAGGTAACAATAACATACACATATATTCCTTCCTTTCTTTCCTTCTCATTCCGCATGCTCTAGGAATAAAACACCATACAAACACCAGGTAAGGAGGGATACAAGGTAGGGAGATCTGAAGGTTGTTGAGACAATTTTCATGTTCCTGGTTTCATTTAATGCTCTCCTTTTGAAAATGATTAGTCAATCTAATGGGAAATTTAGTGCAGGCTGCTTTGGGGTTATGGAATAATCAAGATATCATACACAAAAATTGCAATTCTCTTTGGACACGTAGATGTTTCTGACTTTCATAAACCAGTGTGCAGATCACATCTCAACTGTAAAATGCTATATTGATTTAATGGATCATGTGAATTCTTGAATAAAATGTATTTCCACAAGTGTTTACACTGTGGAAATCCCCCTGCCTGGGAGGATTTTGAGTGAACAGGAGAGAGATCAGTCTGCCCATGCATGACTCCATCTACATAGGATTGTAAAGTGTCCTGGGTGTAATCCTAGGCAACTTCAATCCGTTACAAACTCAATAGTGGATTTTCACTTCCCAAACATACTGGTACATCCCACCACAACATTTACTGCATGCACACACACAAACACACACACACACACACACACACACACGCACAGTCATGCACACATCTCATCTAATCTCAGAGCTTCTCAGAATCATCTCATGATTGCGTGTAGAGTCATTGAATCAGGCCCAGCATGCCAGTGGGGTGCAGGAAATAGACTAGAAGAAAGACATTATCTCTGAGGAAGTACCATGGATTAAAGTCTTGTTCTGAACTGTGGGGGTCCTCCTCGCCAGCCTTGCGGAAGCTCACTACTGTTGGTTCACTGGAAATCCCATTTTATCTGGATCAGCTGTGACGCCATCTCCATTATGAAGACCAGACTTCGTTAAAATAGTGAGGAGTTTGTAAGGATGTTTGTGGGGATAGTTGAAGGCCACAATAGAGAGAAAGTGTTATCCTCTTATGAGATCTAGTCAGGACCTATCTAGACTGATCCAGAGACTGCTGGGTATTGAGCTTCTATACCGGGGAAAAGGCGGGGGAAAAGAGAGAGAGAGAGAGAGGAGCAGGAGCAGAGGCAGACAGGCAGCCAGCCAGGCTAGTGGAAGCTCACACAGACAGACAGGAGCAGCTCAATAAATCACTGTGTTGGATAGAGGGATTAGTCCAGGGCAGTTAGCTACCATCTCTTTACCTGCAACTCAATCCCATAATCACATACATAGAAAGGCAACACCATATGTCAATTTATATGTGTGAATCTCCATTGCTCTACAGGGCCAGTTTCTCAGATCCTTTCTCAAATGCTTTTCAGCCCAGGACTGGGCCTAATCTGTCTCAGAGAAACTGACCCTTGTCACTAAGAAAATAAATACAGATGCTGTTTTAGCACAGAAATGTGCAGTTACTTGTTGTCTGGTATTGACAAAGCAATACACTTTAATTTCACTGCCATTTGGGTTTTGATGGTGATTGGAAGGCTCTCTTATGATCATCATCTGGTTTTGGGTTTGTCTGATGCAACATTCAGTTGTATACTCACATGGTACACACTACACAGGGAGAGCCGTTAGTGGTTTTGGGTTCTTCTGATCTGCGGCTGTCTGAGCAAACTTTCAATTGTATAATCAAACCTAATGTTGGGTCTGTCTGTTTGTCTGTATACTCAGACCTGGTACACACTACACAGGGAGAGCCATCAGTGGTTTTGGGTTTGTCTGGCTAAGGCTGATTGAACCAACATCCAGTTGACCTGGTAGACAGAGGAAGAGCCAGGGAAGGAGAGCCATCAGTGAGCTGGGAGCCATTAGGAAATTCCCACTACTGCCAGCTACACCCCATCCCCCCCAGAGAAAAGAGCTCTAGCTAGGTCTCTTTCTATTTCTAAAGAGTGTTCAACAGCTGACACCTCTACCTGTTCAGTCTGTTACAGTGGAGTGGAGAAGCAGGAAGAGGACCTTCAGTCCTGACATGGGGAAAGCAGCACAGAGACTATTCAAGTTTCATTCATATGAAAGTCTACTTTACTCTTTCTCCGTGCATCACGACTCAACACCCCATTTAATCTGTGTTCTGTTCTGTAGAATCTAGGAAAGAGATAAAACAGCAAAATTGAGCTGTGAGTGGTCATTGTGTTTTAGACCTGGCTCACAGAGACAATGCATTTGCATTGCAAAACCAATCAATAGGAAGTTACTTTGTTCAAACGTGTGGTAATTGCCACTCTTGAAAAATGAGATTGAAAAATGTTTAAAGCATTCATTTTGAAATCCGGCCTCATGAATCATATATTAAAGGGGCAATCCATAGTTGAAACAACTGTTCCCCACTATTTTGGGAAATGAAGGATGGGGCTGGAGAAATGTAACCACTTAAATTCATAGACAGAGTTATGGATGCAATGACTGACCATCCAGGATATAAAATTATAGTTTTAACCAGGTTGAGGCTATAGTATTTGTTTACAAACATTGGAGTAAAACAAGCTTCTATCTTGGGTTCTGGTATGGTACGACAGTTGAACTAAAATGAATTAATAGACCAATAAGAGTCCCAAACCCCTCATTTGCACATATCCTAACATATAGAATAATTTCATCAGATCTGTTGCTGTACATCCAGCACAAATAACTATAGCAGTTAATTCTACCTAGATAGGTAAACTATCCAACTACATGTGCTATTGGCAACCTTATCATCCATACCAGATTAATAATATGGACGCACAAATAAAAGTCAATATCACGTTATGAGATTTTTAATGACACGAACACATTCAATTCCCATCACAGCCAATTGAAAAAAACTTTGACCAGAGCAATGACTATTAACACAACAACTTGGAACATCAACACTGGTGATCGATTGAGGGGTCTAATTGTTTATTTTAGATAAGGGAAAAGGGGAAAACGGGCAAAAAGGTCAACAATCACAGGTCGTTCCGGCTTTATCAAACTGTCCGTGTAGATAGGAACAGCAACCAGGTGTTTGAACTCCAACAGAACCAATAAGATAACTAAAACAGAACTTGGTTCAAAAGTGACACTTTGTTTCTGTTGAGAGTACACGTAACAGTTAATGCAATAATATTGGTCACAATGTGTACTACCAACCAGAAACAAACATACGTCATCACACTCCATTTGTAAAACAGAGTACAACATAGGACACGTTGAATGATTGACATGTTCAAAACACGTATTCATCAAGTCTAGAAAGATTGCGAATAAAAAGCACAATACCAAATATTTTCCATTAAAATCTTATGTACAGCATCCTTCACATTTACACGACAGTTGCTTTTAACACAGCAAGTTGTAGTTCCGACTTCCACTGGAAGGAAATTTCATTTCAGTACGTCGCCCAAAAACCAGGAGTCATTTCATGAGGCCTTTGAGGCTGAAATCAATCGGGTCTCATTCACCCATAGCTTCTCAAGCAAACAAAACCAAAAACATTAGTCCTAGACACAGGAAGTACTTGGTCTGCAGCGTTCGGACACCCGTTGAATGAAACCAGCGGACTTCCTGGTCCTCGTCTGAAAGAAAAATTAGAGGGGGAGAGAACACCCCAGCAAACATCATGAATAAAAGGAGACTGAAATGGAAAGAGATGAGAAGGAACTGTAGCACAAATAAAGTGGACTGACAAATGGAGGAATGTGAATCGGGGAAATGGGGCCGTTGGCACATCGTCAGACCTGAAAACCCAGCCTCTCTGTAGCCTCTGAATAATCTTTTGTAGGTTCTCAGGGTAGAGCCACTGCCTGTGATGATCTACAGAAACCCATTCTGCTGCCCAGTGAGGTGCAAATGTGTTCTCATCCCCCATTCACAGCCAAACTGGTGCCACCTCTGATAATACCTTTCCCTATGTTACTCTCAAAGACCTTGCAAAAGACACCCGGTAGACCACTCCTATTTTATCAACACAAACCAAGTCTGGTCTGATATGAACAGAGACAAATGGGGCTTTTGAGTAAGTAGACCTAAGCTGGAGGTTAAACATGTTAGCTAATACCCAACATCTTCCTCTTAGAGGATAAAAAAGGATTCAGACACTTTTTGAGTGACATTTTGGAGAGTGAAAAAGCAGAACATCTATCAAAGTATCATAAAGTGCATTCTTACCACAGTCCTCATGGAACACCTGAGGAAAACAGTGCATGACCCCATATCCACACCTGCAGTATGAGCAGCCTTTCTGAACCCACACCCCATGGGGAATGGTACCACAGCTCCTGTAAGCACAAAAGGGACAGAGCAGAGAGAGATACATGTCAATATATGCTAGATACATTACTTTTAGACTTCAAACTTAAATTAAATTACCTGACTCGTTCGTCGTATTCACAACTCCGGCCAGTAAAATGTGGTGGGCATGCGCAAAAACTTCCCAAGATGCAGGTCCCTCCATTCTTACAGCAGTTACGACTCTGCTTTGCACCTTTAAAATTAGAGAAGGACATGGGGTAGAAGTTTAATATGGATGTTCTGAGTGTTGTTGTATTACACTCAGGCTTCAGCCCCAGGGTGTGTTGAGAACGTTATGCAACAATCAGAACATATGCCAAGTAGAATAAACATGCCTGCTACATGTAAAATAAGTAACCATGTCGGTTCTATTAATTAAATTGTTATCTGCAACGTTCCATAATGTTTGCCTACTAAAATGGCCATAGCCTGAAGGCTAAGAAACTGTCCAGCTGACTGGAAGCACAGTTAACACGTTCCTACAGAGCCATGTTTTCAATCACTGCGCACTAAAAACAGACTTGGCCTACGTTTGTTTGTGTGAAATAAGACAACAAAAAAAACATCGATGCAGGATGACGAATGCGTGACAAAAAGCAAGACAGGCAGAATTAATTCACCCAAGGTCAAGCTCAAACTCATTGCTGTGAGTTCATGGAGGCCATGAGAGGTTGATTTCAGTCATTTTACGCGATCAATGTCCAACTTACTTCCAGTGAGGCCGATGAATGGTAGGACAGATGCCGCATCGCGATGTTTCCTGTCCACAGTAGGAGAGTTCATCTCATTGAACTGATTCAGGTAATCAGCGTGTTGGGTCGGCTTTCCATAGTCCACCGTTTTGGTCAATACCTCTATGGTTTTGGTGCATTCAGCTCCTTCACAGCCTTGGACACAAGAAAACATTTTATAAATAAATTAAGGTTAATATTTAGGTATAACGTGTAAGCCGTTTCAGATGAGTAAACTAGGGCCGAAGCGAGGGCCAGATGCAACATATTGACATACCTGATCCAATTGTAATGGCCTCGCAGGCAACAGCTACCGAGAGCAAAACCCTAAAATACATGAAGGGGAAAATATTTCATGTTAAAATAAATCTAGGCGGTAGGCATTTTTTAACTTAAAAAAGAAAGAAATTACAACATATTTTACCTAACCAATTAATCAATCAATCCATAGACTTACCTGAAAAGTTGACTCAAATTCATTTTATTTTCCCGGACAAAATGAACTTCCAAAGTCACCAGAGTTTGCTAACAATTATAAGCTCGCATGCAGAAGGCTTCTTCTAAAGCCTATTGCAACAGGCTAAAGTAAACAGTTAGCTCGCAAGTGATACTCAAACGACTGCTCCTCTCTTATGTTCCAAGTCATCAAGCTCTGTATTCCAGAGGAGGCGAAACTCTGGAGAAAAGCATCCAATATTGTGGCGACCCTCCCGAAAGGCCTCACTCAAACACCCGGCCCTGACAGTCAATTTACACCTATTTGCCCCGCCCCCTCCGGTTCCATACACATACATGAGATCACACCCACCTCCGGAATCTCGACATGCAAATGACGGAGCGCTCCTCTGTGAAGGTAAAGTTCGAGTTGCTGATTCTAATGTAGGACGGAGATTTGTAATGTAACAAAACAATTTAG
>NC_056437.1:14515533-14533033 GCF_018296145.1 Oncorhynchus tshawytscha
CTCCTGTTCCCTGTTCCTGAACCGTAAACATGACCTTCATGTCATTGAACAAACAAACACTCTGTCATTATATCAAACCTGTCAGAGAGGAACGACCAAATAGATAGTTATAGTGGCTGCATGGCTCTGTTCAAGACTAGGGCACTATCTAGGGAATAGGGTGTCATTTGTGATGCAGACTTTTTATTAATTGTATGACTTTTATAGTGGATATTTTGCATTTGTGATATGAAAGTGTGAAATACAATAGAAATAATGGAAAAAAGCAATTTTTCAGCCTGGGCCTTGAGAATAATATTTTTTGGGAAAGGTAGGGTTTAATGAAATAATGTGTCATATGTGTTTCACCCTCGATGCTAGATGAAGTGTAATTTACTGATAAATATGGTGTCAGGGTCCTTATAATGATGAATCAGAGAGGGAATTATGTCTTTTTTTTTCTTTGTTCCCTTTCTTCGCCATTTTTGTGTCCATTTGCTTCTGGAAAATGTGAGAAAGTTCCAGCCAAGGCATCCTGTGACAGAAATAGCGAGAGTCAAAAGGTGATTTACTGAGTCTATGCCCAGGTGCATTTCCTGTCAGACAAACTGTCTTGTCTCCCTGTCAGGAGCATATGTGAAGTAATTAGAGTGACAGCCAGGGATGGGAGATGGGGAATAAAATAGACAGGCACTGTACTGAGGTGATGTTGGACTGGAAATAACATAGAAAGAAAACCTGGGGTATGAGAACTGTATGGCTAGAACTTGGAAACAACATGGAAACAACAAAACCGAAATGTAGTATGAAATCAACATAGAAGCAAATGCATAGAAACGACATTACAGAAACAAAACAAAGTCTTGGCAACTGCTTGGCAAGAAGTTTGTAGAAGCAGACAGACTCAAAAAACCTAATCACCCAGAAATAATAAAACAAACAGGCATCTGAAGCTATAATATACAGTAAGGCCCATGATGGGTAGGCTACAACGCTCTCCTTCCAACAGCAAGGACAAATTCACTGTAATTACATCATTCACAAATATGTGTCATGTTTTCATGCAATGAACTGAAAATGCCAACGCACAAATAGCATTGAATCCCAAATAAAATATGAACCCAAAACTGGTGAAATTCCTTTGCATGGACAAAATCTTCTCCATCCGTATCTTAATTGACAAATCAGAAGAAGGGACAGATCATCTGGCATGCTTGTAAAGTAACGGTCCATAAAAAGAATGTGACCGTGAGATGTAGTTGGAAATCAGAAACCTCCGATTTTGATACGGGCTAACTTTATAAGCCAAGGGTCTTAAATGTGATATACAGTGACCTGCACAACGCATACAGACAGACCTGGATTCAATTAGTATTCAAAATAGTTTTGAGCGTTTGCTTGAGTCTGGTTGGAATGCCAAATGGGTAGGGTTTGTACATTTGTAAATAATTCCATTGCCTCCATTGTGCCAGGAAACTCAATCAAGCACAGCTGAAGTAATTGGAAGACTTCAAATGCTATTTGAACCCCGGTCTGCCTCCAGGTTGCCTCAGTGTTCAACCTTTAAACGTCAGCACACTAATGCCTCCTGCTGGTTGGTTGTTCACACTTTGCGTTTTACAAGTCTACCAAAATGGCAGTACAGGGCTGTGAAATGTCAGAGGATATTATATTATACTGCTGTAGAGCAGTTGCAGGACATCTCTGTGCATGCTCCACTGATTAAAGTACGCGTGCCTATGTCTGTGTGTCTGTGCCTGTGTGTCTGTGCCTGTGTGTCTGTGCCTGTGTGTCTGTGCCTGTGTGTGACAGTGCCTGTGTGTGACAGTGCCTATGTGTGACAGTGAGCCTGTGTGTGACAGTGCCTATGTGTGACAGTGAGCCTGTGTGTATGTGGAATGTCCTTGTTGAAAGAGAGAGGATTATTTCCCCATTTAAAGCTTTAGTAACTCGCAGAGCCTCTCAGAATTTCATGTCACAGCGGAGGATTTCCTTATTCTAGGTCAGCTTTGGAGAGGCAGGTAATTCCAGCTAGTGATATATTAATGAAAAGATATTGCACAGCAATGACGTGTTTGTTTTTGCGTGTTGTGTGTGAGAGTTAGACACCCATTTCCCTGATTCAGAGTCTGTTCTCTCACATCCCCCTCTACCAAGCTAGATAGAGCTTCATTTGCTTCGGTCCAGATATTAGAACAGACAGGTTGCAGAAGGAACTTGTTTTCTCTGTGAAATATTTTCTGTATCCAGTGTGCCTATGGCTGGTGCCGAGCTCTATCCACCTCCATCCAGCTCCATTATTCCAGTCTGCAGTGGTAAGAGGCAAGACGTGCCATAACCAATGTCGGCTGTACACAGTGGGTGGGCCATCCAAAAGCCCCTTACCACATAACATCGGTCCACATTTTCTGTTCATTTCCCGCCGATTCTACATGTTGAATCTCCACCATTCATCGCCACCCAGCAGGTGATGTAACACATCGCAGACATCTGCTCTTTTTAGCCGTTCATCTTTGTGTGGTGTGTCTGAGCTATTACTGTAGTGGTAAAATAGCTGTGGATCAGTCCTCTCTGGCGGCACACAGCACACCCACTAGACTAGCATTAGGGCATCAGGGTAGGGCTCATCAGGGCAAGGTTCACACACCCACTAGACCAGCATCAGGGCATCAGGGTAGGGCTCATCAGGGCAGGGCTCATCAGGGCAAGGTTCACATACCCACTAGACCAGCATCAGGGCAGGCCTCACCTACTCACATGCTGCACCTATTGCTCTAACTACCACTCAGTTATAAACTAGTCTCTCTGTCTCTCTCTCACCCACTGCCCCCATGATGTTGGAGCTGCACATGTTTAGAATGTGGGAACTGTAGGAATGATGTACATTCTGTCCTACAGATCCCTCGCTTTACCCCCACCTCCCCCTCTATGTTCATTTCCACAAGATGAGCACTGCTCATGTTTGGGGTGTAGGGGGTGTAGGGGGTTCATGTCAGGAATGCGGCAGGGCCAGCCAGCTCGGTGCAGAGAAGAAGGTTACAGCACAGTGAATCAAATCAAAATTTATTTGTCACGTGCGCCGAATACAACAGGTGTAGAAATAATAACTTAAAGGCAATAGTGCAAAAAATGTATTAGGTGAACAATAGGTAAGTAAAGAAATAAAAACAACAGTAAAAAGACAGTGAAAAACAGTAGCGAGGCTATAAAAGTAATGAGGCTGCATACAGACACTGGTTAGTCAGGCTGATTGAGGTAGTATGTAGATATGGTTAAAGTGACTATGCATATATGATGAACAGAGAGTAGCAGTAGCATAAAGAGGGATTGGCGGGTGGCGGGACACAATGCAGATAGCCCGGTTAGCCAATGTGAGGGAGCACTGGTTGGTTGGGCCAATTGAGGTAGTATGGACATGAATGTATAGTTAAAGTGACTATGAATATATGATAAACAGAGAGTAACAGCAGCGTAAAAGAGGGGTTGGGGGGGCACACAATGCAAATAGTCCGGGAAGCCATTTGATTACCTGTTCAGGAGTCTTATGGCTTGGGGGTAAAAACTGTTGAGAAGCCTAGACTTGGCACTCCGGTACCACTTGCCATGCGGTAGTAGAGAGAACAGTCTATGACTGGGGTGGCTGGGGTCTATGACTGACACCGCCTGGTGTAGAGGTCCTGGATGGCAGGCAGCTTAGCCCCAGTGATTTACTGGGCCGTACGCACTACCCTCTGTAGTGCCTTGCGGTCGGAGGCCGAGCAATTGCCATACCAGGCAGTGATGCAACCAGTCAGGATGCGTTCGATGTTGCAGCTGTAGAACCTTTTGAGGAGCTCAGGACCCATGCAAAATCTTTTTAGTTTCCTGAGGGGGAATAGGCTTTGTTGGGCCCTCTTCACGACTGTTGGTGTGTTTGGTCCATTCTAGTTGGTTGGTGATGTGGACACCAAGGAACTTGAAGCTCTCAACCTGCTCCAATACAGCCCCATCGATTAGAATGGGGGCGTACTCGGTCCTCCTTTTCCTGGAGTCCACAATAATCTCCTTAGTCTTGGTTACGTTGAGGGATAGGTTGTTATTCTGGCACCACCCGGCCAGGTCTCTGACCTCCTCCCTATAGGCTGTCTCGTCGTTGTCGGTGATCAGGCCTACCACTGTTGTGTCGTCAGCAAATGTAATGATGGAGTTGGAGTCGTGCCTGGCCATGCAGTCATGGGTGAACCGGGAGTACAGGAGGGGACTGAGCAAGCACCCCTGGGGGGCTCCAGTGTTGAGAATCAGCGTGGCAGATGTGTTGCTACCTACCCTCACCACCTGGGGGCGGCCCGTCAGGAAGTCCAGGATCCAGTTGCAGAGGGAGGTGTTTAGTCCCAGGATCCTTAGCTTAGTGATGAGCTTTGAGGGCACTATGGTGTTGAACGCTGAGCTGTAGTCAAGGAATAGCATTCTCACATAAGTGTTCCTTTTGTCCAGGTGGGAAATGGCAGTGTGAAGTGCAATAGAGATTGCATCATCTGTGGATCTGTTTGGGCGGTATGCAAATTGGAGTGGGTCTAGGGTTTCTGGGATAACGGTGTTGATGTGAGCCATTACCAGCCTTTCAAGATGTCTGGCAGTCTCAGTGCTGTCACTCTCAACCCTGTTGGATCCCTTCCAGGTCAAGGAGCTCTCAGAGCGCCAAGAGCCTGTTGGACCAAACATCATGATTAATGGATCGAACAAGAGTACGGATTAATACTCTGCTCAGAGGCACAGAGTCTAGCAACACTGTACTGCTGTACTTCAGTATCTTCTCTTGCCAGTGTGTTTTACCACACCACACTCTCTATGACAGCAAAACAGCAAAGTTATACTTTAACACTGTGATGATTACATTGAGTGATGGCTCTTTAGATAGCAACATGGAGCTTTTTACTTCAGGGTGGAAATTCTCAGTGTGTTGACTTGAGTTAGAAAGAATTCAATATGGTGAACCAGTTAGACCCTGTCTGCCATTCTGAAACTTTTTGTGTCCTTCCCACAGAATATTTGTGTCCTTGCTTTCAACTGTCCCTCATTGCAACTTTTTGAGTAAAGTGACAGTTGGAGTTTGAATGTGCCTAACCAAAATTCTGCATGGTAATAGACTGCTTCTGTATAACAAGCAAGAATTCATTCACAGACCTGATTAACAAAGACATATATTTTATTTAAAAAAAAATTGACAGTATGATGACAGATAAATCGTTATTAGCCAAGCAAAGGTTGTCAGTTTCCCTGTTAATTAGTGGATGATATTCCTCTGAATGACATTGCACTTTCCCCACTCACTCTGAAAGGCCAGGCAGGAATCAAGATGTCAACTCAACGGCTTTAATACAAACCCATACAATCATGTCCTGCAGAACGGAATGCATCAGGGGTTTGAAAAGATGTAGATGTAAGACGTCCTCTGCAATGGTAGAAGCATGAAACGGTTGACAATAAGGAGAGAAAGAGGTCAAAAAATCAACACAAATGAATGCACTTTTTTAGAAAGCGACCCATTTTGTTGAAAGCATTGCCCATTCAGATCACATTCAAATCCTGCCTTAATGAGCCAAGATTGGTTGAAAATAAATCATGTAATATCTCTCCTCTGCCTATTTCAAGATGTTATACAATGTAAATACAGACCAGAGAGTATTGATATGAGTTTGTTTTGAGCTCTTTCTGTCCATAGATGACATATAGAAATCCTTTACTTTCTATTTGTCACTGAAAGAAGAACTGTAAAATTATAGCTCTGAATTGTAAAGGTGAATCGGGTTTAAGGGGTCAGGATGTTCTGTGTGCATGAACCATAACATGTTTAACAGAGGAGGAAGCCATCAGAAACACAGAACAACTTGTCCTCTAACATGTTGGTGTGTGGGGCAGCCATACTTCAGATACGCATCACTTTAGCAGACGTTGTGACGGCTTCTATAAGTAGTGGGTGGAGGTGTCAGGCGTAGAGAGCAGGGTAGTTCAAAAGACGTGGATCTTTATTTTCCAAAAAAACAGAGAGACGGTCACGCCACACACACAAGGGTGCGTAAAGACCCAATCCAAACAAATAGGACGAAACTGATCGGAAAAATGAATACCACACACTATACACAGAAAAACAAGCCCGCACAAAAGCCGGCATGCCTACTGAGTTTAAATAGCCCACAACCAAAACATAAACACGAAACAGGTGCAACTAATCAGACAAAACTAAATGAAATAGAAAAGGGGATCGGTGGCAGCTAGTAGGCCGGCGACGACGACCGCCGAGCGCCGCCCGAACAGGAAGAGGCACCATCTTCGGCAGGATTCGTGACAGATGTACACATACTGTAGGCTACTCTAACAGTTTGCTGAAGGAATGCTGCAGCCTGGTGACCACTTAATTACTTTACATGTCCAAACCTTACCAAGGAGAAGGAATCTCAACCCACAGTTGATATGACCTCAGGCTGCTCCACTTGGCAACCTCTTTGGTCGATTTAATTAATGACGCTAAAGTTCTTTGGAGATTTTCTAAGGACACCTGAAAGCGACTTAACATCTGACTCCTAGACCTACAGTCATTAGTGGTAGTTTTCCATTTTAGAAATATTTGCGTTCCCTTTATATGCATGTGCAGAGATACTGTTGGTGTGTAAGTAGGGGAAAATAATGTCTGAGCAGATGGAGAGCCTCAGCGGCATCACGACGTGTACATTATGTATGTGTTTGTGTATCGAGGACGCCTCTCTACCGTTGCTGTCAAATCCAAGGTAACATATCTGCCCGTCCGTCTCCAGTCAGCTGCATTAGAGAACTACAGGTCTCTATTCTGAGATAATCATCGTACTAATGTAATAAAGACGATAGACAGACATTCTTCTGGTTGCACTGCTGTAACAGTGACTGACCGCAGGGACACCAGCGGTACAAGAGGACCAGAGGAGTCGGATCACACAGAGGTGTTATAAATAGCCGTCGTTCCAAGCATCCTGGTCACACAGGACCAGGTTAATTACAGTTGACACTGACACGGTATATAGGTGCTGTTCCCTGAGCCTCTGAGCAGGTTGGTCTCAAGTTTGACTGTGTACAGTAGGCTACCCACTGGTAAGCAATTATTTTCTAATTTACTTTCCTGCTATAGCTGTTTTTCTGCTAAAAAGAAAGAAAATGTGTTTTGAAATGTTTAAACGGCCCGTGAGCCAATGATAGAAGAACAATAATTGCAGTGCATGTTCTGGAATTGAATTGTGTTGGTTTCCTGGAAACAATAAGTTGTAGTATTGTGAATATGTAAATAACATTCTCTACAGTGTTTTACTGAAATAATTAGCATTTTTTAATCATGGAGTTTATTTAATATGGAGTGGTTTTGTTTTTCCTATTGCATGTACAGTGCATCTTTTTGCTATTATGAGAGGAGAGATTCTTGAAACCAAATTCTATTATATATTATATTGCACACTTAGTTTAATCATTGCAAATTCAAGTTTGTTAAAATGGAAACACATCTCATCCTTTATGTACTACTTTCTGATAAGTTAATTTCTAATAACTTCCACATCACAGAAATAGAGTGCAACAGTTGACTTTTAATAACATTGGTATTTAAGTTAAATTGAGATCATTCAAGATGTGTTTATGAAATGTATGTTTTCTGTGTTGTATCTCAGAGAAAGACATCATGTCTGTGGTGGTAAAGATACCAGAGGCGGTGGGGATGGCCCCACTGGTGATGGGGGGGGGCTGTGATGCCAACCTGATGAAAAATGTGTGGGAGATCCGAGCCAGAGACTACAACTCCAAAATCACAAGTGAGCAGGAGAGACAGGAGCAGAGTGCTCTGGCAACGTAAGAACATCTCACTCGCACACTCATGCTGGTGTGCACACAATTCTGCATTTTATTTAGCACTTTATTTACTTTTATATTCATAATCTCAACAAGAAAACTAACATAATAATGATTTTGGAGCACTAAAGCTCCGAATAGGAATTTGTATCTCCACATGTAAAATACCATGCATATACTGTACCACAGGGGGAGAACATACAGTGCCTTTGGAAAGTATTCAGACCCCTTGACTTTTTCCACATTTTGTTTTTTCCCTCATAAATCTACATACAATACCCCATAAAGACAAAGAAAAAACAGATTTTAGAAATATTTGCAAATTTATTACGAAAAAAATATCACATTTACATAAGTATTCAGACCCTTTACTCAGTACTTTGTTGAAGCACCTTTGGCAGTGATTACAGCATTGAGTCTTCTTGGGTATGACGTTAGAAGCTTGGCACACCTGTATTTGGGGAGTTTCTCCCATTCTTCTCTACAGATTATCTCAAGCTCTGTCAGGTTGGATGGGGAGCGTTACTGCACAGCTATTTTCAGGTCTCTCCAGAGATGTACAAAAGGGTTTAAGTCTGGGCTCTGGCTGGACCACTCAAGGACATTGAGACTTGTCTCAAAGCCACTGCTGCATTGTCTTGGCTGTGTGCTTAGGGTCGTTGTCCTGTTGGAAGGATAATCTTTGCCCCAGTCTGAGGTCCTGAGCACTCTGGAGCAGGTTTTCATCAAGGATTCCTCTGTACTTTGCTCTGTTCATCTTTGCCTTGATCCTGGTAAGTCTCCCAGTCCCTGGCACAGCATGATCCTTCCACCACCATGCGTCACCGTAGGGATGGTGCCAGGTTTCCTCCAGATGTGACGCTTGGCATTCAGGCCTAAGAGTTCAATATTGGTTTCATCAGGCCAGATAACCTTTTTTCTCATTATCTGAGAGTCTAGGTGCTTTTTGGCAAACTCCAAGCGAGCTGTCATGTGCCTTTTTACTGAGGAGTGGCTTCCGTCTGGCCACTCTTGCCATTAAGGCCTGATTGGTGGAGTGCTGCAGAGATCTTTGTCCTTCTGGAAGTTTCTCCCATCTCCACAGAGGACCTCTGGAGCTTTGTCAGAGTGGCCATCGGCTTCTTGGTCACCTCCTTGACCAAGGCCCTTCTCCCCGATTGCTCAGTTTGGCCGGGTACCGAGCTCTAGGAAGAGTCTTGGTGGTTCCAAACGTCTTCCATTTAAGAATGATGGAGGTCACTGTTTTCTTGGGGACCTTCAATGCTGCAGATATTTTTTGGTACCCTTCTCCAGATCTGTGTCTCGACACAATCCTGTCTCTGACCTCTACGGATAATTCCTTTGACCTCATTGCTTGGTTTTTGCTCTGACATGCACTGTAAACTGTGGGACCTTATATAGACAGGTGTGTGCCTTTCCAAATCATGTTCAATCAATTGAATTTACCACAGGTGGACTCCAATCAGGTTGTAGAAACATCTCAAGGATGAACAACTGGAAACAGGATGCACCTGAGCTCAATTTCAAGTCTCATAGAAAAGGTCTGAATACATTTGCTCAAACTTTTCGCTTTGTCATTGAGGTATTGTGTGTAGATTGCAAAGGATAATAATAAAACAACTATTTTAGAATAAGGCTGTAACGTAACAAAACGTGGAAAAAGTCAAGGGGTCTAAATACTTTTTGAAGGCACTGTATATCTCAGCTGTGGACGACAATCTCAAATTACGTCATTGTCCAGTTTACATTTCTTCAAAGAAATTGCTCCTTCTTTCTTCTGAGAATTTCAAAGGTGTTGTCGTCTGTCAAAGGCAACTTTCACCTTCATCTCCCCTGAGCCTCGTAGTGTAAAGTAGTGCTACTGAAAGGCATGAGTCATGACCCACTTTGTCCATGGGCAGGTCCTCTCCTCTTATGCAATATTATGCTACTGCGTCCTGTATGTTGAGACAGAGTATATATAGCCCACTAACTCTCCCTATTTATGGAGCATCACTAATTTAATCACTTGCTTTATTCTTCTAGAGTAATCATTATGATTTCAATTAAACTGGTTGATCACCTATAGCTGGTCCTCTTGTCATGTACACTCCCCTACGTATTTATTTGGACAGTGATGCTGAAACATTTTATATGGCTCTATACTCCAGCATTTTGTATTTGAGATAAAATGAATGACTTCTTAAACAAAAAAATTGTCATTTAGCAGACGCTGTTATCCAGAGGGACTTACAATTAGTGCATTTGTCAGTTCTAGTAGGAAAAGGCCCCCAAAACATGGTAACCTCTCACCATTAACAGATGAGGCTAGAATTTTATGCGGGGTATGATTTTTATGCCTTTATAACCTTCTCACTCATCATTATTTATGATTATCTGTAGTCATGGTAGCATCCCCATTAATGTAGAATTGTTCATAAAAATATTGTTTTCTTATTTACAAAAAAAGTTGATTTATTTACAAAAAAAGAGTCCAAAATTACACACTACATTATTTACCATTCACAACAGAATCTGAAACACAACCAAAACAAACTGAAAACGCATCCAATTAGTTTGTAGAGCCACTATCTTGATGTAGTCATTACGTGATAGAAATACATTTGATCTCAAATCCAAAATGCTGGAGTATAGAGCCAAATTAAAAGTTTTAGCTTCAATCTCCAAATACATACGTAGGGAAGTGTAGCTCTTTAAATTGAAAGAATCCTACTGTGGGGAACCTGAAGTGATTCAAAAAGAAGTAACGTTTATTTATAAGTTTATATACAAATCTAATGTTAGTCTAGTTGTTCAACCCATCCTCCTGAGGGTGTTCCATTCCTCTGTGTTTTTCAGAGCCCAAACACTTTACTCCAATCTTGCAGGTTCATTATTAGCATTGATTTCCATTCACAGCTGGTGTCTAAGAAAACACTATTCTCATCAACCTCACTGTCCTCCTGTAGTCTACAGGGAGACTTCCTGATTGCCCCAAATTATTTAATTGGCTCCCGATTTGCCTTATTTACCTTTTGGAGGCGAATCAAACAAATCGATTGGTAGCCCTGACTCTTTTCTCCTCCCACCCCTGATGTAAGTGAAAGCAGGCACTGCTAGGTTGGATACTCTTTCTGGCATAGTGTCACGACTTCCCCCGAAGGTGGCTCCTCTCCCTGTTCGGGCGGTGCTCGGCGGTCGTCGTCGCCGGCCTACTAGCTGCCACCGATCCCTTTTCTTTTTCATTTGGTTTTGTCTGTCTTGTGTTCACCTGTGTCTAGTTTAACTAATCAGTGGGGTATTTAATCTCGCCCTACCCATTAGGTTTTGTGAGGGATTGTTCGTGTTACTGTCGTTGGTTTGCATTTTTTTTTTACTGTTAAGCAGGTTTATTTTCAGGACTGTTTTTCCCCGGATGTTAGTTTAGTAGAAGAGTGTGTTTCCTCCGTTTTTTACTAGACTGCGTTCCAGTTTTCTTGTGGCTGCTTTTGTGGTCCTGTACCTGTTGTGTTGGTGGACCAGTAATAAAACACCCAGGATACCCTGAAACGGGCCGGTGGGCGACAGAAGGAGAGCGCTGACCGCCACCGCAGTGAGGCCCCCGTGTTTGCACCGGGGGACCGGGTCTGGCTCTCGACCCAAAACCTGCCCTTCCACCTGCCCTGCCGGAAGCTGGGCCCGTGGTTTGTGGGGCCATTTAAAGTTCTGAGGAGAATAAACGAGGTATGTTATAGGTTATAGCCCCCTCTTACTATCATATTAACCCCTCTTTTCATGTGTCTCTTCTCAGGCCGGTGGTAGCTGGTCCACTGCAGGACGTTGAGGTGCGGGAGGTCCCTCCGCCCCCCCCTGGACATCGAGGGGGCCCTGGCGTGGGGGGCCTGCAGTACCTCGTGGATTGGGAGGGGTACGGTCCGGAGGAGAGGTGCTGGGTGGGGGACATCTTGGACTCATCTCTTGCTGAGTGAGTTCCACAGCCTCCATCCAGATCGCCCTGCGCCTCGCCCTCCGGGTCATCCCCGAGGCGGTCGTCGTCGCCGGCGTACTAGCTGCCACCGTAGCTGCCACTGATCCCTTTTCTTTTTTGTTGGGTTTTGTCTGTCTTGTGTTCACCTGTGTCTAGTTTAGCTAATCAGCGGGGTATTTAATCTTGCCCTACCCGCTAGGTTTTGTGCGGGATTGTTTGTGATACTGTCGTTGGTTTGGGTTGCATTATTTTTTACTGTTAAGCAGGTTTATTTTCAGGACTGTTTTTCCCACGTCAGTTTAGTAGAGGAGTGTGTTTCCTCTGTTTTTACTAGACTGCGTTCCTGTTTTCTTGTGGCTGCTTTTGTGGTCCTGTACCTGTTGTGTTGGTGGACCAGTAATAAAACAAACACCCTTCTTGAAATTCTTGCTCTCCTGCGCCTGACTCCACACCCACCTCTCCTAGGGAGATTCTGACACATAGTGCCAAAAGTGTCGCTGTTCTTCTTGCGTGATTCACCAGTCATCATCACCATTCACATTGAAATGAAATTACTGGCTATGTAACAATATATTAACCCAATGTGGTTACTTGCTTAATATTACTGCATTCATTTACCGGTAGAGGAGCAATTTAACGTAAACAGTAACCAAAATGTTATATATTGGTAAAATAGCCTAATCCCGGTCTTGGTATAATGACTCAAATCTTTTTGTCACAATCAAAGGGTTTCTTTTTCTTTTTTTGCAGGATTAATGAAGACTGGTATACACGTATGACCCTCAAGGCACCACCCAAAAGGGTAAGAAGGAGAGACAAGCCAGAAGAAACCATTGGTGTTGGTGGCACAGACTTCAATAACTTCCTGAACCAGCATATGAGTTACTCGATACCATCTACTGCATCTTGCCTATGCCGTTCTGTACCATCACTCATTCATATCTTTATGTACATATTCTTTATCCCTTTACACTTGTGTGTATAAGGTAGTAGTTTTGGAATTGTTAGGTTAGATTACTCGTTGGTTATTACTGCATTGTCGGAACTAGAAGCACAAGCATTTCGCTACACTCGCATTAACATCTGCTAACCATGTGTATGTGACAAATAAATTTGATTTGAAGTCATGGAAGTGCTCAAAAACACGTCGTAAGCCAGAAGAGGGTGAGACAACACCAGCCGACCGGGGACAGTCCTGGAAGTTTGAGTCATCAGCCTCACACCAAGGGTAAGAAACACTGGACAGAGCATGATTGCTCCAATAATAATGTCAACAAGGTGTGCCTTTGGAAGATGGATAGCAGATTGGTGGAGTCCCAGCACTTTGAGCACAACCTACCCATGCCTGAATGGGAAATGTCCTGGAAGAAGTGCCACATCAAATATAAACCAGAAGCAAAAGAAGGCACAGACAGGGGTTGTTCTCCATACCATGAAGGTGGCAGACGTCACTCAAAAGCCAGAATGTTCAAGAAGCTTGTTGCATCCCAACATCACAACAAGGCATTGTCCTCATCTGAATGTACCGAGGGTTGGAAGACAACAAAGCCTTCAAAAGGTGACAAGGCTCATGCTGATAATGGGCCTACTGATCAAAAGCCAAAGGTAGAGGAAAAATCAGGACCCCAGTATGGCGAAAGTTGGAAGTTCATGAACCACGGACTCCAGAAATACCCAGCCAACAAATCACCTGCAGTTTCAACAAACCCAGAATGGTCCGGGTCTTGGAGGGCCGCTACGAATCCCCCAAAGGAAGTGAAGAAACCAAAGTCTTACGAGCATGTTGTCTTCCACGAGGATTCAAAAGAGTACCCTCTGCACAAGATCATAGTGTGTGTTTCACATGAGCAGAAGTACAGAGATTTGTGGAGTTCCTTGTTGTGTGAGGAGAGCAAACCCCATTCTTCTAAATGGAGCAAGTCTTGGGAAGTAGCAAATAATTAGACCAAGCACAGTGCAGGGGCAGACATGAAGGTAGAAGAACACAAGAAGGTTGAGGATCACAAGGCTGAGAAGCCCAAGGATGTCAAGCCGGGGGTTGAGAAAGGCAAACTGAAATATGATGAGATGCACAAGGCCATGCACAGCCACAAGGTAAAGTCAAAGATGGCCAGGTATAGCAACTTTGTTGGTCCACTATTGTTCCACCATGATATTCCCAAAGAGTGGCATGAGGCCTGGAAACTTCCAAAGCCTTAGTGTCATGGAGAGTGGTTAAAGCATGATATGCCAGATCCTCAAGAAGCACATCTTTGCCAGATTGGAGTGAGTCTTGGAAATGTGCAAGAACTTACTCCCGCCAAGGCCAGCCCTCAGTGGCTCAATGTAAAAAGTCCTGGTTCTCAAGATATCAGCCACATAAAGGAAGAGAATACAGATTGAAAGAGACAGGTCATGAAAACCACTCTGTGCACCACCCCATACATGAGGTGTTCCATCTGCCACAGAGGTGTCATACTCCAAAGATGCATGGTCTCTCACACCCCACGGAAAGGAAAAAGGAAAGGTAGGACGGCTGGAAATGCCCACACTTCAAGCAGCAGAGCCAAAAGTGACCAGTGCTGAAATTGTATCCAGATGGCTCAAGTCATGGAGAATCTGCTACACTCAGCCCCAAGGCTCCTGGGTAGATACTGGAGCCAGCCAGTTCCAACATGCGGTCGTCTGGTCAAGAAGGACAGGTATCAGCAACCACCTATTTGCCAATCTTAAAACAGATACAGCCGCATTTAGATTGTGGGGCCAATCGTTTGTGATCTTGAAGGGAGAAAGCAAGTTATCAGAGTCAGGCAAATCAGAAAGAAAGTTCAAGGAGTCTGGTGGTGATGGTATGGTGATCATGTCAATGAAGATGAAAACAAGGAAGTCTATTTATTCAGGGATAGATAAGGATAAGATGTCTGAGGAGAGATGGATTGACTGCCATAAGATAGCTACACAACAGCCCCATCCAAAGCGAAATTATTGGTTAAAAATGCCCCAAAATGCAAATACAAAGGAAGAACAAGGATTTGCCCAACTGTGGGAAGACTCCTGGAAGTTCTCAATTCAAAAAGGGATCGAGAAGGAAGAAACAGCTTCTGTGTCTCTTTCAGGCTGGGGAGAGGCTTGGAAATTGTTGCTTGCTCAGTATCCCCCACAGAATGTCTCCAAGTGGAAATACGACAAACTCTTGTGGGGTCTCAAGATTTCAACATAGAGCTCTTTAGAACATATTCAGGAGATGAAGGACTCATGTTTGTTTTGCAGATGTTCCTTCAAGGAATCATCATAATTTCTGTACCCCTCCCCCCCCTTCCACAACAGTTTCTTTAAATCCAGACCACAAATTACTTACAGATGAAGTATGAGATGAAGGTAGATGAAAGAAATGTATGTGCAAGTTGAATATCTCAGCAGATTGTTGAAATGAGTTTGAAAAGATTGGAAGGATACGGATGAGTAGAGAGTAGGCCTAGGCATGCCTTTTGATGACTATTCTATAGCATTAGTTGAAAGACATTTACTTGTAGTTTAGAGAAGTTTTTAAAGCAATTTCGTAGAATGTAAAATCATGTCTTGTACTATATATGCTACAGTGCAATATCATATATATTTTAATTTAAGCTATGAAAAGTCATAAAAATGTATTTTCCTTGTCTTTAATTTTTTGTTTTGGATTGAAAGTCATTATTTTGCTGAAAAACACAAGGCTAAAAAGTACACTGCTCAAAAAAATAAAGGGAACACTAAAATAACACATCCTAGAGCTGAATGAATGAAATATTCTCATTAAATACTTTTTTCTTTACATAGTTGAATGTGCTGACAACAAAATTACACAAAAATTATCAATGGAAATCAAATTTATCAACCCATGGAGGTCTGGATTTGGAGTCACACTCAAAATTAATGTGGAAAACCACACTACAGGCTGATTCAACTTTGATGTAATGTCCTTAAAACAAGTCAAAATTAGGCTCAGTAGTGTGTGTGGCCTCCACGTGCCTGCATGACCTCCCTACAATGCCTGGGCATGCTCCTGATGAGGTGGCGGATGGTCTCCTGAGGGATCTCTTCCCAGACCTGGACTAAAGCATCCGCCAACTCCTGGACAGTCTGTGGTGCAACGTGGCGTTGGTGGATGGAGCGAGACATGATGTCCCAGAGGTGCTCAATTGGATTCAGGTCTGAACGGGCGGGCCAGTCCATAGCATCAATGCCTTCCTCTTGCAGGAACTGCTGACACACTCCAGCCACATGAGGTCTAGTATTGTCTTGCATTAGGAGGAACCCAGGGCCAACGACACCAGCATATGGTCTCACAAGGGGTCTGAGGATCTCATCTCGGTACCTAATGGCAGTCAGGCTACCTCTGGCGAGCACATGGAGGGCTGTGCGGCCCCCCAAAGAAATTCCACCCCACACCATGACTGACCCACTGCCAAACCGGTCATGCTGGAGGATGTTGCAGGCAGCAGAACGTTCTCCACGGTGTCTCCAGACTGTCACGTCTGTCACATGTGCTCAGTGTGAACCTGCTTTCATCTGTGAAGAGCACAGGGCGCCAGTGGCGAATTTGCCAATCTTGGTGTTCTCTGGCAAATGCCAAACGTCCTGCACGGTGTTGGGCTGTAAGCACAACCCCCACCTGTGGACATTGGGGCCTCATACCACCCTCATGGAGTCTGTTTCTGACCGTTTGAGCAGACACATGCACATTTGTGGCCTGCTGGAGGTCATTTTGCAGGGCTCTGGCAGTGCTCCTCCCGCTCCTCCTTGCACAAAGGTGAGATAGCGGTCCTGCTGCTGGGTTGTTGCCCTCCTACGGCCTCCTCCACGTCTCCTGATGTACTGGCCTGTCTCCTGGTAGCGCCTCCATGCTCTGGACACTACGTTGACAGACACAGCAAACCTTCTTGCCACATCTCGCATTGATGTGCCATCCTTGATGAGTTGCACTACCTGAGGCACTTGTGTGGGTTGTAGACTCTGTCTCATGCTACCACTAGAGTGAAAGCACCGCCAGCATTCAAAAGTGACCAAAACATCAGCCAGGAAGCATAGGAACTGAGAAGTGGTCTCTGGTCCCCACCTGCAGAACCACTGCTTTATTGGGGGTGTCTTGCTAAATGCCTATAATTTCCACCTGTTGTCTATTCCATTTGCACAACAGCATGTCACATTTATTGTCAATCAGTGTTGCTTCCTAAGTGGACAGTTTGATTTCACAGAAGTGCGATTGACTTGGAGTTACATTGTGTTGTTTAAGTGTTCAATTAATTTTTTTGAGCAGTGTATATATACATTCACTGCAATGATAGTGCAAGGTACAGGCGTCTCAGGAAGATGTATACTGTTAATCAGTTAATATAACAAATACCCTTATGATATTCACACATTTAGAGTCTCCCTCTCCCTCTCTCCCCCAGCCAGCCAGCATACGTCTGGCCTGAACAGGCCATTAGTCTCAGGTGAAAATTGGGGCATGCAGGGCTGCTGAAAGTTCACACCCTTTGCTAAGTGGTAATTATTGCAACTTAGCACATTTTACACTCCCGTTGGATCATTCTCTATATGCAGCTATATGACTTACAAATGTTTTCCCTGTTAGTGACGTCATTGACATCATCACCATTTTCACCCTCTCTCTCTGCATGCTAGGAATTGTATGAGTGAGTGCGAGTGTTGTCTGGAGTTAGATCGCCTGTTTTTTCCTTCTTGTTTTCCTTTTCTTGGTGGTTTTCCTTT
>NC_056437.1:14538033-14605533 GCF_018296145.1 Oncorhynchus tshawytscha
AATTCTTTGTTTGTCTGTACTCTGAGGGAAATATGTGCCTCTAGTATGGTCATACATTTGGCAGGAGGTTAGGAAGTGCACCTCAGTTTCCACCTCATTTTGTGGTCCCTCTCTCTACGGCTTTTTGTGTCTGAAATGGCACCCTTTTCCCTAGGGCCCATAAGGCTCTGGTCAAGTGCACTATATAGGGAATAGGGTGCCATTTTGGATGCAAAATATGATTACAAAAAAAGTTAGAAATGTTCTGTTCATGAAATGAAGGCTATATTATACGTTTTAAATTGGCACACTGAAGACAGCCACACAGCACACTTACCATGGATATGTGAAGTGGAGGAGCAGCAGGGAAGAGCCTATGGCAGAGCTGTAGAGGGTCCCACAGTGGAGCTGAGATGAAGGGCCTATGATGGAGCTGTAGAGTGTCCCACAGTGGAGCTGCGAGGAAAGGCTTATAAGTCGAGCTGTAGAGGATCCCACAGTGGAGCTGCGAGGAAAGGCTTATGGCAGAGCTGTAGTGTCCCACAGTGGAGTTGCGAGGGAGGGCCTATGGTGGAGCTGCAGGGAAAGGGCCTATGAAGGAACAAAACTGTCACACCCTGATCTGTTTCACCTGTCTTTGTGCTTGTTTCCACCCCCTCCAGGTTTCGCCCATCTTCCCCATTATCCCCAGTGTATTTATACCTGTGTTCTCTGTTTGTCTGTTGCTAGTTCGTCTTGTCAAGCTTACCAGCGTGTTTTCCGTGTTCCTGTTTTTCTATTGTCCTCCTGGTTTTGACCTCTTGCCTGCCTTGACATTAAACCCACCTGCCTGAGCCTTCAGCCATATTTAAAACTTGCACAATCTGTTTTTCAGTGCTCATTGAAGGCATACTCACTATTTTAATAAATCACAAAGAAACAAGTAATGAATGTTATTATAGCGTGATTGCCATTCACTAACTGTCACTAACTGTCGTGCCATAACACAAATTAGCCACCACTGGTCACACCGTTGTGACTGAAATAGGCATAGCAGAGCAGATCTGTGATCAATTACTATTTTACACCATTTTAAATACGGTATCTGAGCTTGCCTGTTGCCATGGGACCATTCGACAGTCCCAAAATGCCATCCACTTGGCACTGCAGGTAGGCTGAAGCAAACGGTATACCACGGCTGTCAGCCAATCAGCATTCACAGCTCGAGCCACCCAATTTACAATTATTTGTTTTGCCCTAGCACTACACATTTGATTTAAATAATAAACTAATCATCAAGCTTTGATCATTTGAATCAGCTGTGCAGTGTTAGGGCAAAAAACAAAATGTGCAGCCCTTGGGGTCCCAAGGATCGAGTTTGGGAAATGCTGGCCTACAAGGCCCGGAGCCTGCTGGTTTTCTGTCCTACCTGGTAATTAATTGCACACACACACACACATGGTGTCAAATCAAATCAAATCAAATCAAATGTATTTATATAGCCCTTCGTACATCAGCTGATATCTCAAAGTGCTGTACAGAAACCCAGCCTAAAACCCCAAACAGCAAGCAATGCAGGTGTAGAAGCACAGTGGCTAGGAAAAACTCCCTAGAAAGGCCAAAACCTAGGAAGAAACCTAGAGAGGAACAAGGCTATGAGGGATGGCCAGTCCTCTTCTGGCTGTGCCGGGTGGAGATTATAACAGAACATGGCCAAGATGTTCAAATGTTCATAAATGACCAGCATGGTCAAATGATAGGTCTGGGACAGGTAGCACGTCCGGTGAACAGGTCAGGATTCCATAGCCGCAGGCTGAACAGTTGAAACAGGAGCAGCAGCAAGGCCAGGTAGACTGGGGACAGCAAGGAGTCATCATGCCAGGTAGTCCTGAGGCATGGTCCAAGGGCTCAGGTCCTCCAAGAGAGAGAAAGAAAGAGAGAAAGAGATAATTAGAGAGAGCATACTTAAATTCACACAGGACACCGGATAAGACAGGAGAAGTACTCCGGATATAACAAACGGACCCTAGCCCCCAAACACATAAACTACTGCAGCATAAATACTGGAGGCTGAGACAGGAGGGGTCAGGAGACACTGTGGCCCCATCCGATGATACCCCCAGACAGGGCCAAACAGGAAGGATATAACCCCACCCACTTTGCCAAAGCACAGCCCCCACACCACTAGAGACATATCTCCAACCTCCAACTTACCATCTTGAGACAAGGCTGAGTATAGCCCACAAAGATCTCCGCCACGGCACAACCAAAGGGGGGCGCACGCCAGGTCTAAATCAGTCCCTGATTAGGGGGGAACAATGAAAAAAAAAAGCATTGGAACTGGCTTTGAGTTCCAGAGTCCCAACCAGGATTACTAGGACCCCTGGGGGTAGTTGGCCTATCCACAGGGGGTACTTGAGAAGACTCATGAGACAATAGGCCTACTGGTAAAATGCACATGAGGGGGTACTTCAAGGGTACTCCAGGCAGAGCAAAATTCAGTTGGTGGTACAGTAACCAAAAAAGGTTGGAAACCACTGCTGCATGGTACACAGAGCAGTCAGACCACAGTATAATACTGTGTAAGCTATATACATACACTAATGTAGCGTATGCAGGTGTAAGACATAGTTTAAAGGTTAACGTTAATTAAAGACTATCATTGTACCAGACTCCCCACGAGACAATTAAACAATCTTTTACTTAACCAGATATAATTTATACTTAATTATTTATCATCTCATATATTCCTAGGAGTAGGGGGGGTGCAGAGTGTTGGAATTCACTTCATATGATAAAATAAAATAACGTCCGCATTGTACATGAAGGAACTCTAGCTCCTATTCATTACATAACAATAACTCATATTCAAGACCAGGCGCAGAGCTAATTCTGTTTCTATATGTGTCATCATGCACTTCAGACAAAGATGTTGTGGTTTCAAGGTGTAACTCCTAACAGCTGTCTGTCCCAGGTGATCAACATGACTGAAGACTGGGAGCCTGGAGGCATGGGAGACTTGGAGCTTGTGAGACTTGGAGCCTGTGAGACTGGGAGCCTAGGAAACTGGCAGCTGTTACCCCGGCAACATATAATTAAAATATAGTGACACTGCATTTAGAGGCTCCTGAGTCGCGCAGCAGTCTAAGGCACTGCATCTCAATTCTAGAGGTTCGATCCTGGGCTGTATCACAACCGGCTGTGATCAGGACTCCAGTAGGGCGGCGCACAATTGGCCCAGCGTGGGGAGGGTTAGGGGAGGGTTTGGCCGTCATTGTAAAATAAGAATTTGTTCTTAACCGACTTGCCTAGTTAAATAAAGGTTACATTAAAATGTGAGCTGTATTTCCTATTGAGAATCTATGCCCTGGGCACATGTTACAGACATCCTAGATCACAACCCTTTATTATGTTGATAAGCTGCCAACTGTCGAGGAGCAGCGGCCAACATCACTACACCTCCCATATGACCCGTGTGACTCACAAGGAATGCAATTCATTTAAATAATGGTTTCAGATTAGTCAGTAGCTGGCAGACCAACTGAGATAATATGGATAATACTGCAATGTACAAATAGATTATAGCCCAGGGAGATGGCCTTGCACCTGTTGACAAACAAATACCATACTTTATACATTCACACGGACACACACACACACACACACAAACAAACATATGCAAACACACACATGCACACAGAGGTACATGAGCATATTATGTAGTTGCCACATGGGACCACAAGGAACATGTACCCTATATCTTATCCATCAAGTGGATTCTCACACTTCAACACTGTCTCATGTTTCTCCCATCTTGGATGTTTAAAAAAAGCAGTGCTGTCTGTGGGGTCAAACCAATTTTCAGATCATTCACACAGCTCTCATGACTATATCTTTAAACTCTGATCCCATCAGACCAATTCAATTGCTTGGCATAGTCATTTTCATGGAATGTGTATTGACCAGGTGGTTTGGCTGGAGTTTCAAGTCTCTCTCTATGCCTGTATGTCTGTTTCTGTGTCTGTTTGTCAGTGGGAGTGTGTGTGTTGAAAATACAATAAAGTACAATATCATGTGTTGACACATTGCAAGTCTATAACATAACATGTTGAAAACATTGAAATTGTTTTGCTGTTGATTTGTTGATAGTGTAGACCATCTGAAAGCCCCTGTTTTTCCGGATTACTGTGTGAGCAAAACGTTTAAACAGGTTAACAATCACAAGGCCGCCTGGCCAGATGGTATACATGTGTCTTAAGTGTCTTCACAGACATTTTCAATCTATCCTTATCATGAAGCTGGTTGAAAGAATGCCAAGAGTGTGCAAAGCTGTCATCAAGGCAAAGGGTGGCTAAGTGAAGAATCTCAAATGTAAAATATATTTGATTTGTTTAAAACTTTTTTGGTTACTACATGATTCCATATGTGTTATTTCATAGTTTGGATATCTTCACTATTATTCTACAATGTAGAACATAGTAAAAATAAACAAAAACCCTTGAATGAGTAGATGTGTCCAAACTTTTGAAGGCTACAGTATATATATTCTTAAAGTGGTACTGTACATGCACACACATTACACACACACACATTTACACTCTTCATTTGCTGCTGCTGCTGCTCTGTTCATTATTTTACTCTTATTATTATCTATATGGATGCCTAGTCACTTTAACCTGCCTTTATGTACACACAGTGCCTTCAGAAAGTATTCATACCCCTTCACTTATTCCACATTTTGTTGTGTTACAGCCTGAATTAAAATGGATTCAATATTTTTTTCTCATCCATCTACACACAATACCCCACAAAGACAAAGTGAAAACATTTTTTAAAACATATTTTCAAATGTATTGAAAAGGAAATCTAATTTCCATAAGTATTCATACCCCTGAGTCAATACTCCGTAGAAGCGCCTTTGGCAGCAATTACAACTGTGAGTTGTTCTGGGTAAGTCTCTAAGAGCTTTCCACACCTCAGGCTCTGTCAAATTGATTGTTGATCATTACTATACAACCATTTTCAGGTCTTGACATAGATTTTCAAGTATATTTAAGTCAAAACTGTAACTTGGCCACTCAGGAACATTCACTGTCTTCTTGGTAAGCAAATCCAGTGTATATTTGGCCTTGTGTTTTAGGTTATTGTCCTGCTGAAAAGTTAATTCATATCCTAGTGTCTGGTGGAAAGCAGGCCAAACCAGCTTTTCCTCTAGGAATTTGCTTGTGCCTAGCTCCAATCAGTTTTTTTTTTATCAGGAATAACTTCCCAGTCCTTAACGATTGCAATTATACCCATAACATGATGCAGACACCACTATGCTTGAACATATGGAGAGTGGTACTCAGTAATATGTTGTAATGGATTTGCCCCAAACATAATACTTTGTATTCAGGACTTTGCCACATTTTTGCAGGATTTCTTTAGTGCCTTGTTCTAAAAAGAATGCAATAGAATGAAATATTTGTATTCTGCACAGGCTTCCTTCTTTTCACTCTGTCAATTAGGTTAGTTATGTGGAGTAGCTACAATGTTGATCCATCCTCAGTTTTCTCCAATCACAGCCATTAAACTCTGTAACTGTTTTAAAGTCACCATTGGCCTCATAGTGAAATCCCTGAGCGGCTTCCTTCCTCTCCGGTAACTGAGTTAGGAAGGACGCCTGTATCTTTGTAGTGACTGGAAGTAATGATACACCCTCCAAAGTGCTCAAAGGGATATTCAATGTCTGTTTTTTTTATCTCTACCAATCTACCCATTGGTGTTCGTTCTTCTTTGCGAGGCATTGGAAAATCTCCTTGGTCTTTGTGGTTGAACCTGTGTTTGAAATTCACTGCTTGACTGAGGGACCTTACAGATAATTTTATGTGTGTGCATGCAATTTATTATGTGACTTGTTAATAAGCATTTTTTTTTACTCCTGAACTTATTTAGGCTTGCCATAACAAAGGGGTTGAATACTCATAGATTCAAGACATTTCAGCTTTTCATTTTTCATTAATTTGTAAACATTTCGAAAAACATAATTCCACTTTGACATTATGAGATATTGTGTGTGTAGGCCAGTGACCCCAAAAAATCTAGATTTCATCCATTTTAAATTCAGGCTGTAACACAAGAAAATGTGGAAGAAGTCAAGGGGTGTGAATACTTACTGAAGGCATTGTATCTACCTCCAATATCTCATACCTCTGCACATTGATCTGGTACTGGCATTCCCTGTATATAGCTCCATTATTGTGTATTTTATTTTATTTCTGGTGTTACTATTTTTTGTATTTTGTAACTCTGCATTGTTGGGAAGGGCCCGTAAGCAAGCATTTCACAGTAAAGTTGTATTTGGGGCATGTGACAAATACAATTTGATTTGATTTCATCTTTATGAATCTGTCTACACCAGGGTTTCCCAAACTCAGTACTAGGCACCCCCTCCCAGACCTTGGTGATAAAAAATAAATAATAATAAAAACATGCACCCAGGGGGGGCCCCAGGACCGAGTTTGGGAAACCCTGGCCTACATCATGGAAACCTGATATATTACCTTTTCACATATAACCAATACTTATATACTTAAATGTATATAATTATATAGAGTGGCCACTTGCTGATGTGTTTGATAGTGTCAATCACTCGAGTCTGCCACTTTTTGGGGCAAAATTTGAATTGAGACGATCAAGAGCGCACTTGTATCCCAACTGCAACTTGACAATATTCCAACACCCATTCGTGGGCATGTTGTGTCCCCCGGCTACCTATTTTGTGACATGAAACACTGCCAGACAACACTCTGGTAATAGAGAGTGAGAAAGTTGTAAAAAACGAAATGACACCGAAGAACACACGTCGCCACTAGCCATTCACCAGTGACTTGATAAGCTGATTGTTGCCAGGCTACTCAATGTGCCTGCTAGCTACAGTACTAGTTGCTAGCTTCTTTGACAAACACAGAGTTGGAACTTAGCTACCTAGCAAGTAATTATGGGGCACTGATTAACATTTATCTTGTGCTTTGTTTACAATAGTTTGACAGTTTGCAGATTATGAAGTTGTAGATATGTTTTTGTTCTCAGCAATCAGTCCCACATTTTTACTTGAGAAGTACTGCAAGAAACACCTCAGCTAGATGTAAAATTACATGAGTAAGACTTCCTCAGTCTAAATAATGACAGATTTCTTGATTCATCTTAGATTAATTCTGAATATTTTAAGGAAGTGACTATTTTGAGGAAGTGTCTGTTTTTGATACAGTGACTCAGAACAGTACGTGCCAGGGTAAGATACGCAAAAAATAACACACCCACATCAAACCACACCCCCAAGATAACTCTCGTTTGGCTTCTGTCTGGCATTATTATTATTTTTTGTTGTTGTACTTTTTACCACTTTTTCTCCCCAATTTGTGATATCCAATTGGTAGTGACAGTCTTGTCCCATCGCTCCAACTCCCGTATGGAACTGGGAGAGGCGAAGGTCGAAAGCCACGCGTCCTCCAAAACACCACCCTGCCCAGCCGCACTGCTTCTTGACACACTGCTCGCTTAACCCGAACACCAGCCGCACCAATGTGTCAGAGGAAACACCGTCCAACTGGTGACCGTGTCAGTGTGCATGCGTCCTGTACACAACAGGAGTCGCTAGAGTGCGATGGGACAAGGACATCCCGGCCAGCCAAACCCTCCCCTAACCCAGACGACTCTGGGTGAGTTGTGTGCCGCCTCATGGGTCTACCGGTCGCGGTCGGCTACGTCACAGCCTGGCATCGAACCCAGATGTGTAGTGTCGTCTCTAGCACTGCAATGCAGTGCGTTAGACCTCTGCACCACTCAGGATGCCCATGCTAGAATTTCTTAATGAGCAATCTTCAAAACAAGGCCAAATCAGGAAGTGCAGTCAACCTTTAATATTCAGATGTTTTTTTTTTAACTTTTGGGGTGGGGTGACAGGTTCATGCCGGGCCTTAAAATAATCCTACCATCAAACTCCCTTATGTGCAACCACCTGCGATAACACTCATTAGCTATCAACCCACATTAGCATAATCCTTGTCACACTTCGACGCACCTGTGATTATACATGCAGCGGGCAAACTCCTCACAATTTCTTCCCCTGGGGGTTCCACGTACCAAAGCCTCTCATATCCTTGGATATTACAATCAACGCTTTAGATTTCACAGCTCCTTGTGAGAGTTAAATCCAAATAATCTCACTTAATTTGTATTTATTTTTTAGCACCAATATTAATAGCTTTGCCCAAGAGTTATGTTATTTTCTGAAAAGCCCAGGGACATTGGAACGACACAACGCTTCTTATAAAGCTGGAAATTACAGAGACAGCTCAATAAAACGTGTATTTGTTATGTTCCTTTCTGCTTCTTATTGACATAGTTAAATTGACTCCTACCCTCTATAAAGTGTATCTTTGACAGCAGCCTGTCACATACATGAATCTCAGCAGTCTGTTTTGTTGAGTGGAAAGGTATAAATTGTACAGTACCGTATGTTTTACATTTTTTACAATTATCAGACGCTCTTATCCAAAGAGACTTACAGTAGAGTGCATACATTTTCATACTGGTCCTCCGTGGGAATCAAACCCACAACCCTGGACGTTAAAAGCACCATGCTCTACCAATAGCCACACAGTACCACATGTGTCTAACATATAAACAGCACTTTATAATAACACCTTGTAACAAAGCATTTAGAATCGATTAGTAAATAGTTTATTCATCAATTCTTAATCATTACTCCCACATTTGTAAATGTTAGTAAGCTAGTTATTCACACATTTATAAACAACTTTTAAAGTATGTAATGACTACTAATAAGATCATTCATAAGATGTTTAATATATGTCCCCATAAACCAGTTACTAATTATCCCTCCCCCTTCACCCCTCCCCCACAGTTCATACTTTAGCTCCCTCAGTCTTAGTTTTATGTCCCTATATAAAAATAACAATACATTTAAAATAATTGAGTGACCGGTTGACCCCCCCCCCAAAAAATCTGTATCTCCACTGTGCTGTGTCAGCACAATGGACAGGGCCCTCCGTGGTGTGTGTAGGGGGGCTATGGAAAGCCAGTGGGTGCTTAGTTATAACTCCTTTAGGTTTCCATAAAAAGCAGGAAAAACAAAGAAGTAAGACTGGAGGCTGCTGAAGGCGGTGAAGGACCCCGGCTTTAAGTTGACAGCCACCATGGTGCACAGAATCCTACGTTTTCTGAATCCTCCAAACACATTACTCAAGGTAAAAGCAACAGATGGTTACACTGGAGTCAAAGTGTACCTTAGTGCGTTGGAGTGCGTCGAGAAGCTGACGCTCCACCCGCTCCAAGCAAACGATGAAGTCATGTACTGTAAGTACAAATCTCCAGCAATATGTGGTGAACAGTATAGTAGAACAGCAGGACAGAACGCAACAGACAACTGGTGGAGGCCCTGTGTGCCCTTGACCCAGAGAGCCATGACTTTCTAGACGTGAAAAATGTGAAAGCACTGCTGGATCTAAGCAAAACAGATTTGGTGGAAGCTGAGTTTAGTGTCGCTTGATTGTTTTTTGCAGACTGAAATCGCCTGCTCTGGCTCCAGTGAGGACAAATAGACCACACTTGATAGCCTGCCAGGATTCTATGGGCCTCTCTCCGCTATGCAGAAGGTCCTTACTTCACTGAAACATGGACTGACTTTTGGAGTGTCCACAGCTGCATGCGAGAACAAATTTTCCATCCACTTTGAAAAGAGTGTTCAGTTAGCGAAAAAGAAGCATGATACATCTGAGGAAAAGCTCAACTGAATTTTAAAATGTTTCAAATCAAACGGTATTTGTAACATGTGCCAAATACAACAAGTGTAGACTTTACCGTGAAATGCTTACTTACAAGCCCTTAACCAACAGTCCAAAAAGAAGAAAATATAAGTAGAATACCAAGTAGACTAAAATAAAAAGTAAAAATAAAAAGTAACACAATAAGAATAACGAGGCTATATATAGGGGGCACCAGTAAAATCAAATCATATTTTATTTGTCACATACACATGGATAGCAGATGTTAATGCGAGTGTAGCGATATGCTTGTGGTATTGGAGTCTCTGATAATTTTATGGGCTTTATGGGATTTCCTCTGACACTGCCTATTATATAGGTCCTGGATGGCAGTAAGCTTGGCCCCAGTGATGTACTGGGCTGTTCGCACTACCCTCTGGAGCACCTTGGGTACATTTTTTTAACCTTTATTTATTTAGGCAAGTCAGTTAAGAACAAATTATAATTTAAAATTACAGCCTACATACTGTATACATAGAGTTAAAGTCGGAAGTTTACATACACCTTAGCCAAATACATTTAAACACAGTTTTTCTCAATTCCTGACATTAAATCTTTGTAAAAATTCCCTGTCTTAGGTCAGTTAGGATCATCACTTTATTTTAAGAATGTGAAATGTCAGAATAGTAGTAGAGAGAATGATATATTTCAGCTTTTATTTCTTTCATCACATTCCCAGTGCGTCAGAAGTTTACATACACTCAATTAGTATTTGTAGCATTGCATTTAAATTGTTGAACTTGGGTCAAATGTTTCGGGTAGTCTTCCACAAGCTTCCCACAATAAGTTTGGGGAATTTTGGCCCATTCCTCCTGACAAAGCTGGTGTAACTGAGTCAGGTTTGTAGGCATCCTTGCTCGCATACCCATTTTCAGTTCTGCCCACAAATGTTCTATAGGGTTGAGGTCAGGGCTTTGTGATGGCCACTCCAATAGCTTGACTTTGTTGTCCTTAAGCCATTTTGCCACAACTGAGGAAGTATGCTTGGGGTCATTGTCCATTTGGAAGACCCATTTGTGACCAAGCTTCAACTTCCTGACTAATGTCTTGAGATGATGGTTAAATATATCCACATAATTCTCCCCTCTCATGATGCCATCTATTTTTGTGAAGTGCACCAGTCCCTCCTGCAGCAAAGCACCCCCACAAGATGATGCCGCCACCCCCGTGCTTCACGGTTGGGATGGTGTTCTTCGGCTTGAAAGCCTCCCCCTTTTCCCTCCAAACATAGTGGTGGTCATTATGGTCAAACAGTTCTATTTTTGTTTCAGCAGACCAGAGGAAATTTCTCCAAAAAGTACAATCTTTGTCCCCATGTGCAGTTACAAACCGTAGCCTGGCTTTTTTATCGCCACTTTGGAGCAATGGCTTCTTCCTTGCTGAGTGGCCTTTCAGGTTATGTCGATATAGGACTTGTTTTACTGTGAATAGAGATACTTTCGTACCGGTTTCCTCCAGCATCTTCACAAGGTCCTTTGTTGTTGTTCTGGCATTGATTGGCACTTCTCACACCAAAGTACGCTCATCTCTAGGAGATAGAAGGCGTCTCCTTCCTGAGTGGTATGATGGCTGCGTGGTCCCATGGTGTTTATACTTGCATACTATTGTTTGTACAGATGAACGTGGTACCCTAGGGCATTTGGAAATTACTCCCAAGAATGAACCAGACTTGTGGAGGTCTCCAATTTCTTTCTGAGGTCTTGGCTGATTTCTTTTAATTTTCCCATGATGTCAAGCAAAAGGGCACTGCTTTTGAAGGTAGGCCTTGAAATACATCCACAGGTACACCTCCAACTGACTCAAATTAAGTCAATTAGCCTATCAGAAGCCATGACATAATTTTCTGGAATTTTCCAAGCTGTTAAAAGGCACAGACAACTTAGTGTATGTAAACCTCTGACCCACTGGAATTGTGATACAGTGAATTATAAGTGAAATAATCTGTCTGTACAAAATTGTTGGAATAATTACTTGTGCCATGCCATGTCCTAACCGACTTGCCAAAACTATAGTTTGTTAACAAGACATTTGTGGAGCGGTTGAAAAATGAGGTTTAATGACTCCAACCTAAGTGTATGTAAACTTCCGACTTCAACTGTATTATACGTATATCAACTAATCCAACTGGCATTTTAGTGGGATTTTACAAGAAGATTTCAAGAAGAATGGAATAATCGATTACTCTGCAAATTCGACAGAGCATCAAGGAAGCTGCAAATCTTTTGAAAAGACAAGATTGAAAAAATCTAGCTGGTTGGTTTTGATGAAAATCTTGCTTTAGTGTGTAGGGTGCTGTCCATGGTGACGATAGAGAGCAGCTAGATTTTGTGCAAGGGAACATGTCACTTCATGATCAAAAGCATTTTTTGTACTTATGTTTATTGTGGTATAGTGTGATATAAGCAGAACTCAATATAGTTCCAATGCAAGAACCCAAATGCTGCTCCTGGGTATAGCTATATATCTGTATGTCTTCATTATGGAAATACATAGGCTACATTCGATTATGGGTTTCTTGGTAGCCTATTGGTTTTCATTGCTTAAAATGGAACTGTACGTATTGGACGTGTTTATGGGACGCTGGCATTGCTTAGTTGATTACATTACACCAGCATTTTCCCAAACTAGGGGTCGTGCCTTATTTGAAAATGGGGTCACGAGAAGCCTCATTAGAACAGAATAATGCTGTTCTTTTCTACATACAAAATTATTGCTTGATAATCTTCTGAACCGAATACCTTTCTGATGCATTTCAGTCACTTCAAACCATACTTCCTTCAGCCGTCAGACTGATTTGTAATAGACTGTCAAGGCCCCAATGAAAAAAGTTAACATTGGCCGTTGATTACATCACCTTTTTTGAAGGATGGAGCTTGCATTTAAAAAAAATACTGTATATATACAGTATATATAAAATGGGGTTGTGTGCCAAAAAGGACTAGTGTACTGCCAAATGTAAAAACACCCTACTCCTCAACAACAAACTAAACAACAACAAAGTGCTCATTATGATGTGTGTGTGCATGCGCAGTGGGGCATGCATGTCTTTCAGATCTTTCCCATTGCTGTCGTATGTTTACTCTCTATGGGTTCTCCTCTCCCAGTATCTCCATCTGAGCGACACACACATGCACGCACACACAAAACATGCCACTGTGAGCCGAGTGGCAGGAAGGCCGGTAATGATGGCACCACATTTTGGGCTCCCTCAGAGAAGGGGACTGACCACCTCAAAGCCCCACACAGACTTGCCTGTTCAGTCAACTTGGCTCGGTGCTTGGGGTCCTCCCGGCACCCAGACACCAGAATATTGGATGTTTTTTTAAAGCCAATTTGAGAGGTTTGCTGTCAGAGAACCACATCCAGCCAGTCTTATTTACAGTATCAGTAAAAGAGGGGTAAATACACAGCAGCTGGGGCATTCACCTATCTGTGACAGGGCTTTCCAGAGAAGAGAGTGGGGAGAGAGGAGAGAGAGGGGAGCGAGAGAGAAAGAGGAGAGAGAGAAAGAGAGAGGAGAGAGAGAAAGGGGAGCAAGAGAAAAAGAGGAGAGAGAAAGAGATAGAGAGAGAGATGAGAAGAAAGAGGAGATAGAGAGAGAGAGAGAGAGAGAGAGAGAAGAGAAGAGAGAGGCCGCTGCAATGCTGAACAGTCACCACTCTCTGTGCATTTCAGAAGCTTACTAACTCCACTGAAAATTACCAGGCATCAATTCATTACAATTCAATATCTTTCTGTATTAGGATATTATGGATATGACTATGATTTATAAATTGTTCCCTCTTCTTTCTAATCACACGCTGTACACTAATGAGACACACAAATAATGGCCAGGGATCACTCTACAGTGTAACTCTGTGCTCTTTGCATACGACATAGACATGTCAGTCCTCACATTGATAAAAATAGCCCTAAAGTATGAAGGACGGTCATAATGGCCTATATCACCCTCTCGACAGGGCACAGTATATATATATATATATATATATATATATATACAACTATGTCATGCACAGAGTTACCACTGTAAACACACGGTGGAAGAACATTCAGACACACAGCAGCTGAACTTTGACTGAGCCTCAGTGGTAGACTGCAGCCAGGACAGGTAAGCCAGTTTAGATCCACGCATTAATATGCGGGTATGCATACTGGAATTGGGTATAGGGACCAGTTGTTTGATTTTGACTGACAGTCATGTGGGAAGTGATTAGGTTATTCTATTACTGTTTATTGCATGCGAATGTCATGTCATGTTTCATATTTTCTGCATCAACTAAATTGATAACTATAGGCTCTGTGCTCCAGGTAAATGGATGATGATAGGTGTGATTCAAAGCAACTTTGGGGAAATAATATGAGTGAGCATGTTCAACCAGTGTCTGCACAGTACTGACATGTTCTATACATGTCATGTGCTTTTTCTGTCAGGAGGTGGCATCATGTCACACAAGGGACAATGAAAATACAGTGTATGACAACACCTCCGAGACAAATGGGAGAACAGAGCCAAGAAGATCAGTGATATATAAAAACAAGAGCAGCAGAGGTGGCAAAAGAGTGCCCTGAATGGGAAAGATGTAATCTGAATTTAAAAAGACTAACATTCACCAACAAATATAAACTTAGTATATGAACACACTATGGTGCCTTTGAAGTGATTGACCATAATTTACAGTATTCTAAATAAATGTTCAGAACCTCTGAATTATCATTAAAAAAAAAAATCCCTCAGCATCTTACAATCAAATGGCTATAAGTGTCACGTCTGCTCCAACTCCCCCCTCTGGCGCTCGAGGTCGCCAGGCTGCTTATCATTACGCACACCTGTCACCATCGTTACACGCATCATCGCTTCATCGGACTCACCTGGACTCCATCACATTACATTATTAATTACCTCCCCTATATCTGTCATTTCCTCAGTTTCTTTCCCGAGTCAACATTAATGTTATGTGTCCCTTGTCCAGATTCTGTTCGTGTTTTGTTTCCTGTCTGTTTATTCATTAAATATTCACTGCCTGTATTTGCTTCTTGTCTCCCAGCACCTGTCCTTACAATAAGAGTTTTTTCTACAAAGGATTCCTGTTTTTCTAAGAAGGGCTACAAAGTGAGGAGTTTTGGAGGTGTAAAGATGGCTGATTTAGATGGCCACAGCTATCTATTTGTGAGGGGTTTTTATGTGCTCTTGGTGGCTTGTCACACCGCAGAGCACAGACCTACAATCCCAGTAGAGTCACTTCTGACGACTGCACTGTGAGAGGGGAGGGGTGGTTGGGGGTCTGTTTGATGCGACTGAGTGACGGAGGTGCAACCTATTTACATTTTTTTTTAACCTTTATTTATCTAGGCAAGTCAGTTAAGAACAAATTCATTGTAAATAAGAACCCCCAAAACAAATAGGTTGCACCTCCATCACTCGGTCGCATCATGCCATTGATATGAACGTTCTCAAACCACCCTATACCGGTGGCGCCATAGTGGTGTCCTAATGTGGTGATAAGCCCAGTCATTCTGGATGGAGGCTAACTACTGTTTAGTCTAAATTACACTATAGTGCCTGGAAATACGATGATATTGCTAAAGTAGTCAAATATTTAGTAGGAAACATCTTTGCCAGCATTTTAAAATGTACTTTAGACAAATGGCAATGTTGTCATTAGCTAGCACAGTTTGTCAAAAATACATAGCGATGCTAACGTTAGCTAGCTAAACATTATACTGCATCTAAAGTCAATCTGGGGACACCAAAATTTGGTTTTCCTACTAACTATTTGCCTCCTCTTGAATGTCATTGTATTTCCAAACACTAATGCACTTTTGATGAAATCTTCATTGATGATGCATTGAGTACAATGCTTAGTCAGGCATCAGTTCAAAACAAACATGCAACCTACGATTACCTAAAAATCCATATGTGATTCCAATAAAAATAAATATTCTAACTGGCCATTGTTCTGTGTGCTCCATAGGCTTTTTCAAGAGGGGAATTATAGCTTGGCAGTCAGAAATGGCACGGCAACGGACAACAAACTGAAGGACAGATTACTGTAGCTCTGCTGGTGTCACTTTTATAGATAACTTTGACACCTTTTGGAGACAGAAGATACTCTACAGGAATTATGGAGTCCATCTAAATCATCTTGGCTCCTGAACTCTGTCCACGCATTTCGAAGCTGCGTTGAAACAATGACTTATTAATGATCCAAGACCAGCTCAGTTAATCCCTGACTTTTTCATTGGCAAGATAAGCAAATTTAGGGATGACATGCCAACAACAAATGCTGACACTATACATCTAAGTATATTGGACCAAATTATGAAAGACAAGAATTGTACTTTTGAATTTAGTAAAGTCAGTGTGGAAGAGGTGAAAAAAATGATTGTTGTCTATCAACAATGACAAGCCACTGGAGTCTGACAATCTAGATGGAAGATGACTGAGGATAATAGCAGACTATATTGCCACACCTATTTGCCACATAATTAATTTAAGCCTACTAGAAGGTGTGTGCCCTCAGGTCTGGAGGGAAGCTAAAGTCATTCCGCTACACAAGAATAGTAAAGAGAGAGGATCTATAGCCGACCAATCAGCCTGTTACCAACCCTTAGTAAACTTTTGGAAAAAATTGTGTTTGACCAGATACAATGCTATTTTACGGTAACAAACAGACTTTCAGCATGCTTATAGGGAAGGACACTCAACAAGACAGTACTTACAGAAATGACTGATGACTGGCTGAGCAGTTGATGATGAAATTATGATTGTTAGACTTCCGTACAGCTTTTGACATTATCGATCATTGTCTGCTGCTGGAAAAATATATGTGTTATGGCTTTACACCCCCTGCTAAAATGTGGATAAAGAATTACTTGTCTAACAGAACATAAAGGGTGTTCTTTAATGGAAGCCTCTCAAACATAATCCAGGTAGAATAAGGAATTCCCCAGGGTAGCTGTTAAGGCCCCTTGCTTTTTCAATCTTTACTAACAACATGCTTTGAGTAAGGCCAGTGTGTCTATGCATGCGTATGACTCAACACCATAGTTAGCTAACGCACTTTTGTACATCGCGCTTTAATAACGTACAATTGACCCTATTTTAACACCCAAAAATCATATTACTTCCAGGTCAACAGTAATATGAATATCATTGTAAAGCACAATTTCTCCCCTTTCCAGCAAAATCAATGACGATACCTTCATGCTGCCCGTCTCTGCATGATTGAAGAAGGCAATGAGCTCCGTTGGGTCTTTTAAAAAATGGCGGGTGGGGAAGCGAAACCTACTGTGTGATATGGAAAGTGGGAGATGAGCCATTTGGGAAAACTGCTTTTTTCTCCCAATCTGTCCAACTTATAAAATAAAACCTCTAAAATGTAAATAAAACACTTTAAAGTGTTTATATGTGTCATTGCATACCTATTTGAAGGTTTATGTCAAATTTGAATCAGATTTTTATGGCGGCGCGAAAGTTATAGTCAGAAGTAAACAGCGGCTGTCGCGGCTTTTGAGAGTCATGATGGCTTGCAGTGATGACGCAAAAAATGAATGCATTCAGTTGTACAATTGACAAGGTATCCACCTTACCCCGTCCCTTTATTGTTTTTATTCTGTGAGAGAAGTGCTACACCTGGTGGAGAGAGGCTGTACGACACAGAATGAGTTGTGTTTTGCGTGCTGTACGTTACGTCATGACACATCACAATTTAACGTACAGCGTCAGAGGGGTCTGTTTTTTCAACTTTTCTTCAATACTATTTCACACCCCAGATTTTGATGTCAACACAGTCGCTACAGTTCCATTCGTTTTCATTGCAGCTTTGTTTGAATGTCGGGTTGTGCAAATTTGTACGGAATGGGGTTAGTCAACAGTACACGTCAGCTACTACAGTGACTGAAATGACTGTAACACTTAACAAAGATCTGCAGTTAGTTTCAGAATGGGTAGCAAGGAATGAGCTGGTCCTAAATATTTCCTAAACTAAAAACATCCTATTTGGGACAAATCATTCACTAAACCCTAAACCTCAACTACATCTCGTAATGAATATTGTGGAATTGAGCATGTTGAGGTTACTAAACTACTTAGAGTAACCCTGGATTGTAAAGCTGTCATGGTCAAATCATATTAATACAACAGTAGCTAAGATAGGGAGAAGTATGTCCATTATAAAGCACTGCTCTGCCTTCCTAACAACACTATCAACAAGGCAGGTCCTATAGGCCCTAGTTTTGTCACAGCTAGACTACTGTTCAGTAGTGTGGTCAGGTGCCACAAACAGGGACTTGGGAAAATTGCAGTTGGCTCAGAACAGGGCAGCACAGCTGGCCCTTAAAAGTACATGGAGAGATAACATAATGACATGCATATCAATCTCTCATGGCTCAAAGTGGATGAGAGATGGATCATTACTTGTTTTTGTAAGAGGTGTTGACAAGGTGAATGTACCGAGCGGTCTTTTTCAAAATAATAGCACACAGCTTGGACACTCATGCATACAAAACAAGACATGCCACCAGAGGTCTCTTCACAGTCCAGAACAGACCATGGGAGGCGCACAGCACTACATAGAGCCATGACTACATGGAACTCTATTCCACATCAGGTAACGGACGCAAGCAGTAGAATCAGATTTAAAAAGCAGGTAAAAATACACCTTATGGAACAACGGGGACTGTGAAGAGACACACACAAAGGTACAGACACATGCATATGCACACATTGTGATGTTAATGTATGGTGGTATTGAACATTTTGTGTTGTGGATATGTGGTGGTGTAGGGATGTTATATGATGTACTGTTTTATCTTTAGCTCATTCAGTACAAACATGGTTCCCTGTTTTATCTTTTGTTTTATATGTAATGTGGGTGCTTTGGTGTGTTTGGACCCCAGGAAGAGCAGCTAATGACTAGGCAGAGTTCCTCTGTCCAGTGTCTGTGTTCTTTTGCCCATCTTAAGCTTTTGTTTTTATTGGCCCGTCTGAGATTTGGCTTTTTCTTTGCAACTCTGCCTAGAAGGCCAGCATTTTGTAGTCGCCTCTTCACTCTTGACATTGAGACTGGTGTTTTGCGTGTACTATTTAATGAAGCTGCCAGTTGAGGACTTGTGAGGTGTCTGTTTCTCAAACTAGACACTCTAATGTACTTGTCCTCTTGCTCAGTTGTGCACCGAGGCCTCCCACTCCTCTTTCTATTCTGGTTAGAGCTAGTATGCGCTGTTCTGTGAAGGGAGTAGTACACAGTGTTGTAAGAGTTCTTCAGTTTCTTGGCAATTTCTGGCATGGAGTAGTGTAACGGATGTGAAACGGCTAGCTTAGTTAGCGGTGCGCGCTAAATAGCGTTTCAATCGGGGACGTCACTTGCTCTGAGACCTTGAAGTAGTAGTTCCCCTTGCTCTGCAAGGGCCGCGGCTTTTGTGGAGCGATGGGTAACGATGCTTCGAGGGTGACTGTTGTTGATGTGTGCAGAGGGTCCCTGGTTCGAGCCCGGGTATGGGCAAGGGGACTGTCTAAAGTTATACTGTTACATTGGTGCCGTGACCCGGATCACTGGTTGCTGCGGAGAAGGAGGAAGGTCAAAAGGGGGGTGAGTGTAACGGATGTGAAACAGCTAGCTAACGATGCTTCGAGGGTGACTGTTGTTGATGTGTGCAGAGGGTCCCTGGTTCGAGCCCGGGTATGGGCGAGGGGACGGTCTAAAGTTATACTGTTACAGTAGCCTTCATTTCTCAGAACAAGAACAGGCTGACGAGTTTCAGAAGAAAGTACTTTGTTTCTGACCATTTTGAGCCTGTAATCAAACCCACAAATGCTGATGGTCCAGATACTCAACCAGTCTAAAAATCTGCTGTTTTCAGCTACAATAGTAATTTACAAGTCTAAATTGTATTTCTGATCAATTTTATGTCATTTTAATGTACAAAAAAATGTGCTTTTCTTTCAAAAACAAGGACATTTCAAAGTGACCCTAAACTTTTGAACGGCAGTGTATATCTTTTTTAGAAAAAAAAAAATTATAATCAAAAATTTGCACACTGTGTTCACCTTTTTTTTTCTGGTCCCTGCAATCATTATGTAACAAAGCTCCCGTTACAGGGAGCCACATGACAAAACCGTTTATGGCAAAACCATAAATCTGAAGGGAAAATAAGCCACAGAGGCACCTAGGCCTTGAATTGGAACAGACAGCGTTTTAACTACTTTGCAGATATGAAACAAACAGACAATCATAATATCAGTCAAAAATATCAAATTCCCAGTTTATGCTTCAAAACCAACTTCTTAGGGATAGGGGGCAGTAATTTCACGTCCGGATGAAAAGCGTGCCCAAAGTAAACTACCTGTTACTCAGGCCCAGAAGCTATCCATATGTACTGGTAGATATGGATAGAAAACACTTAAAATAATGTCTGTGAGTATAACAGAACTGATTTTGCAGGCAAAACCCCAAGGACAAACAAAACATTTAGGTCATAGTATTTCCCAATGGTTTTCTATGGGAAGCACTATTTAATAGGAACCTGGTTGCAGTTCCTATGGCTTCCGCTAGATGTCAACAGTCTTTAGAAATTTGTTGATGTTTTTCTTTTGAGAAATGAAGATGTATGGCTGTTCTTTGTAAGTGTCTACTGTTTGGTGCGCTTGAACTGGAACGCACTTCACGTTGTTTTCATCCGGTATTGGAAACAGTTTATCCTGTCTTAATTTTATCGATTATTTACGTTTTAGGAGACCTGAGGTTGGATTAGGAACGTTGTTTGAAATGTTTGGACCAAGTTTACAGGTAACTTATTAGATTCTTTGTAGTCATGTTGGGTGAGTTGGAACCGGTGTATTTCTGAATCAAACGCGCCAAATAAATGGACATTTTGGGGATATAAAGAAGGACATTATCGAACAAAAGGACCATTTGTGATTTTTCTGGAACATTTTGGAGTGCCAACAGAAGAAGATCTTCAAAGTTAAGGCATTTATTATATCGTTATTTCTGACTTTTGTGTTGCCACCTGCTTGGTTGAAAAATATTTTCAGGCGGGGCGCTGTCCTCAGATAATCACATGGTCTGCTTTCGCCGTAAAGCCTTTTTGAAATTTGACACTGCGGCTGGATTAACAAGGAGTTAAGCTTTATTTTGATGTATTACACTTATATTGTTGTGAATCTTGAATATTGATATTTCTGTAGTTTGAATTTGGCTCTCTGCAATTTCACTGGATGTTGTCAAATCGATCCCGCTAAAGGGATTGGCGTGCGAAGGGATCACTAACAGGATTATTAAGAAGTTTTAAAAATATGTTCTATTTGACAAAAAAATCACATGATGTACAGTAAGGTATTGTTGGAAGAATAGATGGATGCAGTTCAATGCATAATTAACATAATTCACCAATACATTTCTTGGTAGTCCAAAAAATATTGCTATCAGGTGGTAAATTGTTGTTCGCTGCACGTTGCAGTTTCAATGACTCAAAATGTTGACTGTAACTAAGACTGTGTGTGTCAATACAATGAAACTAGCAAGGGCATTGATCCCAAGTCAATCATAACGTGGCTAATAGGCTAGGGCACATGTGTCAAACACAAGGCCCGTGGGCCAAATAGAACACTCAAGTGAGTATAAATGAGTCAACAGTTGAGTCATCTACTTTATGAAATTACAGCCTGATGCGCTTGCATCTGTGAATTCAACTTCAATTGAGGCTTTCCTGTGTTCCATTAACAGCGCGCAGCAGATGGAAAGTGTACAGACACATGCCACAGTTATAGCTAGGCTACTTTAATGTTACAGTCTGGCTTCAGTTTTTTAAGTTTGACAATGAATAACCAAAAAACAAAACCTGCAACTAAACACCATGCAAAAGAGAAACATGTAGGCCAATTACTGCAACATTTGAGCAGTAGCCTAGGCTGGCTACTCAACTACAAGACATTTTGAATGCACCATAAAGCAATGCTGCATTCAACTGCACCGGTGATCCATAGAGCGCAAAAAAATGAAAAACATGTTTTAAGTTTACATGTTACAACCTACAATGTTTTAGTTATTTTGAGTTATTAAATTATTTTTGATTAGGGTCGCAGCATATTCTGCACATCTGCAAGCAAGCATAGAATTTGACAAAATGCCTTACTATATACACCATTCTATATACACCATTCCCAAACATTCTATGAATGTATGAAAATGTGAAAATGACCATATCTATATGAACAGATTTGAATAAGATTTAATGTTGCTAATATGCTGTCAGTTCCACTTTAAGAGATCACAGCCACACCGCAAGCTGGCAAATAATTAAATAAGGGATCAATTTTAAAATGTAAATATAGCAATAAAAAAAAATTAATAGAGATTTACACGCAAAAAACAAAGTCAAGATGTAAAAACAATGAAAGACTAAACACTATCATGTATTATCTCTGATTTAAAGTTAAGTCAGGTTAAATGTAATAGTGGACTATAGTATTAAAGTTCCACAAGAAAAATATACATTTTACTCTACGATTGACAATGAGGTTATTTAATTTGATCTCTCTCTGAAATTTCTGAACTCAAGTAGCGTGGGAAGACCATAAACCATTTGAGGAAAATGTGGCTGAGGACTCAGATTACCCTTAAACTCAGTGTTATAAACTGCATGGAATTTATGGTGTGTTATGGATATTTTAAAATAATGTGGAAATGCTTGTATTTAAATCTTAAAGGCGTAATCCATAATTTGATTCAGCCCAAATGCCAGTGAGTTTCTTAGCCAATCGAAGCATTGGGGGCGGGTCTAAGACAAGCACAAACACCGTTCCCACTCACAGTGAAGGAGCAAGGTAGGGACATTGTATTTATTTATTTATTTATCATTCAGTTATGAACAATAGTCCCATTGAGATATAAATCTCTGTTTTATGGGAGCCCTAGCTAAGAAGTAAAGGCTAGATAGTCTGTGTAATGGATTATAAAGTCTGTAAAGTAGATAAGGCCTGTTTTTCTGTACTAGCTAGCTAGATAGTGTGTTAGCCTCAGTGGCTATTTAGGGTGTTCAAGGAACAGCTGTTGTTGCTCTACCAAAATAGCTGCTGTAGATATGGACACTTATTCTGGAGAGTGGCTTGCATGCATATCAATAAATCAGACCTGTGCCAGAAATGATTGTACATCATAGTTTATTGGAAAATACAGCTTCTGTCAATGAGTCCAACATATTTGATGATAAATTTAAAACTATTGCCAAATAATAGTTAGGCATTGCTCTTTGCTAAGAAGCAATTTTGTTTTTTGACCATTTTGATTGAAAACAATCACAGTAAGGTACTTCATTTTTACCCAGAAATGATTTGATATTGACATAAAAATGGCTGCATTGGGCCTTTAAAACTACACTCAACCCAGATCTGCAATAAATGAATGCCAGTGTCTGGACAATACTAACATGCTGTCATGCATGCTATGTGTTTTTTTCTGTCAGGAGGTGGCATGATGTCGTCAGACAGGGATAAAAGGGCTGTGTTTGGTAAAGGAATCGCGTTCGACCCCTGCCAGCTTCGAGACCCTTGGGAGAACAGAGCCCAGAAGATCAGTGAGAAGGGACAGCAGGAGAAGGAGGGGCAGGAAAATAGAGACCTGAATCGGTAAAAATCACAAAACAAATGTAATACACAGACAGACAGACAGACAGACAGACAGACAGACAGAAGCGCACACACACACACACACCCACACACATACATACATACATACATACATACATACATACATACATACATACATACATACATACATACATACATACATACATACATGGGGGTTGTTGAGGTCTGGTCTGTTTTGTGGTCTGTCTCTAATTTTCTCCCCATCCTCAACTCTATTCTTGATCATCTCCTCAATAATGGTATGGTGTTGTTTTTTTTCTAATTCGCTATGGTTCTGTGTGTTCATCCGTAGGCTTATTAAAGAGCGGCACATTCGACTGATGGCATTGGAGAAGAAAGGAAAGGGCAGAAATATGGTGTATTGTCCTCTACTGAAACGGTTTAAGCTTGATCCTCCACTAGACGCAGCCCCGCCCCCACCTCCACCCCCACCCACTCCCAAGAAATCACCACGACGGGTGAAGATAGAGATCCCCAAGCCAGTGGAGAAGAAGCCCACCCCACCTAAACCATCACCTCCTCCTCTGCCCAAAGTCATTCTCTCATACAAAGACTTACAAAGACGATCTGAGGGAAAATGGTGGAGGGGGATTAGGGATAGAGAACTACCGAATGGTCCAAGTGAATGGTCAAAGCCCTTTAAGTGTCGACCACTGCAGTTCAGTAGAATCCTTTACGACCAAACAATGTCCTGGCAGCGGGGATGGCCAACGTTCAGCCGGGAAAAAAGCAACAAACTACTGAAAGTTAAACCTTTGGATGACAAAGTTGACCTTAAAGAGTGGAAGGATTCTTGGAAGATGTCCAGGCCTTTACCCAAGCAGCACACAGAAAACAGGGGCATTACAGAAAAAGTAAAGGCTTTCAGAGAGTGGCAGAATCGCTTGGCAATCAGCAGAAATAGAACATCTACGGCAGTGGAGAAGAAAGGAAAGAGCAGGGACATGTCTAACTTCAGGTCTAAAGTGGCACCTCCATCAACTATACAGAAATCTGAGCCACCAACTCATAAGAAAAAACATGAACCACTCCTTCAGCTGAGGAAGGAGAGCTCTGAGGAAAATAAGCCCTCCGCACCCAAGAGCGCAAAGCCCCCAGCCCCACAACCCAAGGAGAAGAAGCTGCTTGCCATAAAACCGTCACCTCCTCAGGATGACACAGTAAATCTTCCATGGTGGAAGAAAGTTTGTAGGACGTCCAAGCCTTCACTCAAGCAGCACACAGAGAATCAGATGATTGCAGAAACTGTTAAGACAGGGACGGGCGATGACATGTCTGACTCCAGAAAAATTGTGATGAGCCTTGATAATGATGCTGACATTGAAGCAGCACATTTGGAGACCAGGTTTGGAGACCAGGTTTGGAGGCCAAGTTTGGAGGCCAGGTTTGGAGTCCATGCTAAGGTGGTACCTCCACCCACACCACCCACAAAGACACATGAACCACCCAAGAAATCGCAATTTGATGCCCCCCAAAAAACTCAGGCTTCATCGGACATACTTGATGTCAATAAATGGTCAGAAGCCTGGAGGACTCAACCACTGTTGTTGAACATTAAAGAACAAGTATCTCTGGAGGCTTGGGAGCAGGAATGGTCAGAGTTCACAGAGGAACAAAGTGATAAACGACTGAATACTAAGCCTTTGGATGACAATGTAAATCTTACAGAATGGGGGGATGCTTGGAAGACGCCCAAACCTTTAGCCAAGCAGCACACTGCAGACTTGACGGTTACAGAGACAGTAAAGCCCAAAGCCTTGACAGGTTGGAGAGAGGCAAGGAGGCTCTCTGGTGACAATGTTCAAAATAATCCTCCAAGTCTGAAGGATTGGCGTGACTCGTGGAGTTTCTGCCAAGAACATCGCTGGTGGAAGGTTTCTATGGACTCCCAGATGTCAAAACAACTTTTTTCCCATCTAAGGAAAAGGGGCGGAGGGCTTTTTTTGTTTTGTTTTTTGTTTTTGTTTCTTTGTTTTCTTGGACACAATACGGACTGGGGACAATAGGACTTAATTACCATGACAGCCATGAAGCAAGCAAACATTGCAAACAAATAAACAACACAACACATTTAGGTTAAGACATGAAAACGATGACAACCATGCATTATAACCTAATTAACTTAAAGTAACTTTTTAAAGACCAAACTCAAAGAAAACTGTTAACAGTATGTGATGGGACATGCGAGGAAAGGAAAGGAGAGGAAAGTAAAGGGAAGGAAAATAAGGCTGGTAAAAAGCAAGATGTTATGGCAAGGATTTTGTAAAGTGTATGTATGCAGATGGGATTAGGCTGGGGGAGATTGTGGGCTGAGGGCCCTTGGGTAATGTTTTTGTCAGCAAATAAACTTTAGAAAAGATGGTGGATAAATGAAGAAGTCTTATTCAGGCCGTTTACCATTGAAGAAAATGGTCACAGTTCCGGTCTAATTATTAAGGAGTGGCTCTCGGGTCTGGTAAAATTAGTCAATTGACTGTACTGTACATGAACCAGAAAAAATGAAGGAGTGAGATGTTTCGCTTCCTCCTCTGTCTCTGACTGTAGGCAGTTCCTACTCCCATCATGACCCAAACTGACAGAGCTGCACTAGTTGACTTCAAGAAACCTGAAGAAGCTTCCTTTTCAGATATGTAGTGTTTGATATTAGCAAATGTGGGACACCTTTTCATTTTAAGTGGGCAAGGATGTGACAGGGTGTAGCTGATATTGTTGAGTTAATTAACATAGTCATGTTACATGCCTCCTATTGGTCTGTTCGAACTGATTCTTTGTGTTTTGTCTTAATTGATTGCAGGTGTGACTGCGGAGCATGCGTCTCCTCCTGTTATCTTAAAATGGCTGCATTTCCTGCCAACCAGGAAGAGGAAAAAAGAGCCGCTGCTACCTCCAAGTCCCCAGACTAGCTCTAGCCTATGGACTGAACTCCCAATCACAGTTGAAAATAATTATATCTAGGCTCTGTGTTTATTGTGAAATTCTGAGTACATCTTGTCGGATCAGTGTCTGTGAGGACTTGGAGACAGTCAGCAAAGGTAATTCTTGTTTTTTTTGTGTGTTTGTGGGCTTGGCTATTCCATGCATGTAGCACTTTAAAGTCTTTCAGACATTTTTGAGAGTGATGAATGCATTTTTTGTTACACTTAATACAGTTTGCTGTGCGTGCACTATAGATGGGTTAGCTGATAACGTCACAAATGATTCGTATGTTTCAATGGTGATTTCTGGATGGCCAGACAGCTTCCAACAATGACAAACTGCCTGTGGGGAATCGTAAGTGACTAGTTTCATATTGTTCTTGATATGTGTCTTGTTAAGGTGTTTTGACTGATTTCATGTCAATGCTAATATGGCAAATTTGCTGGCTAGCAAACCAACAATAGCAATGTATATGAGACAAGTGCTCATTGTGTAACTGTATGTTTTCAATAAACATTGACAACATGTCAATTATATTTATTCAATCTATGCCAACTGTTTGTTTTGCTCCATAGTGCTTGTTGCGAAACAACCAACCTGTCTAGTTGCTGTGCTTTGAGACTTTTACTAGCCTTAATTGAATATTGCATTTAAACACTGAAGTCTTACATGAATTCCCTGTTGTACTAGACACACAACTGTAACCTTGAAATAACTAAATATTGCTTGTAATAACATTAAAGAGGGGCTGAACTTGTCGACTCCACCTGGGATTTTTCGTTACTCATTAAGAAATTAGATTTGTGTCTTGGAGTTGTGGTTCAATGTGGGTGTTTTTGTACCTCTTCAGCCACCGTACCGACTGGCTTATCAACTGTGCGATGCAGCATGTCAACGTGATTGGTCAGGGAAGCCTCGAGCGTACTGGATTTCCTGCATTCTAGATGTAGCTTTCTTTAATGAAAATTGTTTGATGTTAATGTTCGCTCACAAATGTGAGGATGTTTGAAAGCCAATGCTGTTTCAAAAAACAAACATGTATATTCTTTCAAAATAACATTTGTGACTATCTTAAACGTGTGTATATACAGTCGGGTAAAAAAGTATTTAGTCAGCCACCAATTGTGCAAGTTCTCCCACTTAAAAAGATGAGAGGCCTGTAATTTTCATCATAGGTACTCTTCAACTATGACAGACAAAATGAACAAATCCAGAAAATCACATTGTAGGATTTCTTTAAAATTAATTTATTTGCAAATTATGGTGGAAAATAAGTATTTGGTCACCTACAAGCAAGATATCTGTCTCTCACAGACCTGTAACTTCTTTTTTAAGAGGCTCCTCTGTCCTCCACTTGTTACCTGTATTAATGGCACCTGTTTGAACTTGTTATCAGTATGAAAGACACCTGTCCACAACCTCAAACAGTCACACTCCAAACTCCACTATGGCCAAGACCCAAGCGCTGTCAAAGGACACCAGAAACCAAATTTGTAGACCTGCACCAGGCTGGGAAGACTGACTCTGCAATAGGTAAGCAGCTTGGTTTGAGGAAATCAACTGTGGGAGCAATTAGTAGGAAATGGAAGACATACAAGACCACTGATAATCTCCCTCGATCTGGGGATCCACGCAAGATCTCACACCGTGGGATCAAAATGATACAGTAACGGTGAGTAAAAATCCCAGAACCACACAGGGGGACCTAGTGAATGACCTGCAGAGAGCTGGGACCAAGTAACAAAGCCTACCATCAGCAAGGGCATTGAAGATGAAATGTGGCTGGGTCTTTCAGCATGACAATGATCCCAAACACACCGCCCGGGCAACGAAGGAGTGGCTTCATAAGAAGCATTTCAAGGTCCTGGAGTGGCCTAGCCAGTCTGCAGATCTCAACCCCATAAATCTTTGGAGGGAGTTAAGTCCGTGTTGCCCAGCAACAGCCCCAAAACATCAATGCTTTAGAGGAGATCTGCATGGAGTAATGGGCCAAAATACCAGCAACAGTATGTGAAAACCTTGTGAAGACTTACAGAACGTTTGACCAGTGTCATTGCCAACAAAGGGTATTTAACAAAGTATTGACTTTTGTTATTGACCAAATACTTATTTCCCACCATAATTTGCAAATAAATTCATTAAAAATCCTACAATGTAATTTTCTGGAATTTTTTTTTTTCTCATCTTGTCTGTCATTGTTGAAGTGTACCTATGATAAATTACAGGGCTCATCTTTTTAAGTGGGAGAACTTGCACAATTGGTGGCTGACTAAATACTTTTTTGCCCCACTGTATTGTCTAAACAAGTCCAAGGTGTTGTGTGCTAATGGTTAGTTCGGCTGTCTGTAAATAAATGGGTGGGTAAGTTTGATCCTGGTGAGTGACTGGATAGCGTGAACTGCAGCACACTGGGCAGCTGTTATCCGGAGGATTTGATTACTGCCAGTCGTGATTAGACTGCCATGCAGTGAGCCAAAGGGGGCAGGATTTAAATCACAACCCAACCCTCATGTTAAGTTTTGACATCCTCCGTTACACAAATCTCACAACTCTGTTTTGGCATATATATTAACTTGATGACCAATTATCCTACGTACAGATTTGGTAAATTTTGGTACTGGAATAAATGTTTCTGACTGAAATCGATGCCACAGTTCATTTTCAACCAGAGAAGTGGGTTCTGGCGCTCAGTTGCACTTTAAATATTTGTTAATAATTCAATAAATCCATTTTGTGATACTACTGTGTAGTGCGCTTTCTGTGATTCAGTACTAATTTCAAGTGTGTTTTTTTCACTGCTCTATTCTTAATTTTTTGGGGGCTTGAGGACCTTCCCTCTATGCTACCTTTTTAAAACAAAATAATCACATGTTATGGTGTAGTCAGCAGGAGCAGCTATCTATATGTATAATTTACATAATCATACATATACTCTCAAATTATATGGAACAAATGTGAATATTCTTTTGATCATAACGTTTGGGAAAAAAAAACCTATGGAAGAGACTTTAGACAAGACAGCATGTATTAACATCAATTGAAAAATGTATGCCTTGTTTGGCAAATTTGTCCTGAAAGTTCTGACGGTTGTTCACTGGGATATGAATTCCAAGAATGTCTACTGGGCCACTTCTCCCATGAACAGCACACCACATGGACTCAAAGTTGGAGTGTTTTAGGGAACCCAGCATAAGTAGTGAGCACTTGTCATAGTGACTGCATGACAAAAGCATCCAATCCTGTAAAAATAGATTAGTCACCGTGGTTTAAATAGAGCACAGAGCCATCCAGACCTGACACAGAGACATATAAGCCATTTTTATCCAAGAGACATTGATTTTATAACATATAGTGGATTACAGAATGAGTTTACTCTACAAATATCAGTATTGTGGTTATTTAAGGCCCCTGAAATCAATGCTTTTGCAAATTGAATTACAATACCAGTTTGTAGCATGGGAAGAGCTAAGAATATTAGGGAAAATAATGGAAGTGAGATTGAGGTTATTATTTAAACAAATACATTCAATTTGACTTCTCCTGAATTTTGAAATATCCTTTTTCTTCAGCATCATAGGCTACATAGAACTCATGGCATGGCCTTATGATATTTCACTTGTCTCCTCTTTCAGTGGAACTGTGTCTTCGTAATGAATCTACAGTATATACCACAACCTGGGATTGGATTCATCCCATGACTGAAGCTTCAGTTTCTCAGCCAATTATAGCACAGGGAGTGAGTCAGTTTGGCAAGTCACACAGACAAGAAATCGTGCGCTGTACACACAGTAATGGAGCAAGGGAGGAAGATTTATATATCTATCGTTCTTTATCCAGACCAGTGACATTGGGAAAATAATCTATTTTCACAGGAGCCCTGGCCAAGAAGTAAGAGCTAGCTAGTCTTTGTTTTGGATCATAAAGTTAGTGAAATTCAAAACCAGTTATTTTGTGTTATTCCAACTAGCTAGCTTGTATTAGCCTTAGTGGCTGTTTATGGTGTCCATGGAACAGCTGTTGCTCTCCCAAAAATAGCTGCATCTTTTATGGGCACTTACATGGGCTTTTACACTGCACTTTGACTGTAAAAACATATTTGATACATTTAGAGCTTTAAAATGGTAGTTTTTTTTTATTCCTGTATTATTGTTTGCACTGGGTAGACATGCCTTTTTTGGGGGTGCAAATGAATCTTGAACCTGGACTCTTATACTCTTGAACTTATACGAGCCTTAATATTTATGTAATTCATTCATTCATACCAGTGTCTGGGCTACACTAAAATGGTGTTATACACGCAATGTGTTTTCCTGTCAGGAGGTGGCATGATGTTGTCAGACAGGGATAAAGGGACAGTGTACGACAACTTCCACCTCAGGAACCAATGGGAGAACAGAGCTAAGCAGTTCAGTCAGAAGGGACAACTGGAAAAGGAGAGACAAGGAAAGAGTGCCTTGAATGGGTAAGACTGAACATACGACTCACATGAACCTTTCTCAAAATTAATTTTCTTCCAAAAAGTGAACTATCACTTCAAAGTACATCGACTATATTCATGGTTTGGATTCAAATGCATATTTCTCAAGAATGTGTGGCATCATATCCTTATCCACTCTTAAAGCATGTCAATCTTTGAATGCCCAGGGACCTATAGGAACAGCTTTGTCAGTCATAACACCTTGACAATGCGTGTGCAATAAGGCCTGAGGGGGTGTGGTATATGGCCAATATACCACGACTAAGGGCTGTTCTTAAGCAAGACGCAACGTGGAGTGCCTGGATATAGGCCTTAGCTGTGGTATATTGGCCATTTACCGCAAACCTCTGAGGTGCCTGATTGCTATTATACACTGCATACCAACGTAATTCGAGCAGTATAAATAAACGTTTTGTCATACCCATACCCATTAATATACGGTCTGATGTACCACGGCTGTCAGCCAATCAGCATTCAGGGTTCGAACCAACCAGTTTAATATGTAATACACTGCAATGCATTACAACAGTTCATGCTGGATTTGATAAAAAAAAGCGATTTGATTGTTTTTAAAAAGTGACTATTGAATAACAACCTACAGTATAAGGGCAGTTTAATATTATTGTGTTATTATTTTAAAAATGTACCCTGCTGTGGTGCTGTCTTCCACAGGCTTTACAAAAAGTGGCAGTCTCGCCTGGCGAACACAAATGGAACTCCTACGGCAGCGGAGAAGAAAGGAAAGGGCAGTAACATATCTGACTTCAGAAAGGTTGCGGTGATCCCAGACATTGATGCTGACATCGAAAGAGCCATATTTAAGGTGGTACCACCACCAAAGATTCCCAAACCTGCTCCATCCCCACCACCCAAAAAGAAACCACTCAAGAGGGCAAAGCCCCAAGTTCTCAAACCAGCCGGAGGCTGGGATGACTCATGGAAGAGCCTGAAGCCCCCAGAGCAGGAAGTCCAACCTGAGGAAAAATGGTGGAGGGATTTGAAGCCAGATAGATACCTACCTCTCAGCGAATGGGCAAGGCCCTTCAAGTGTCGACCACTGTTATTCAGTTTCATCCTTCACCAGCAAACAGAGTGGTGGCAGCGAGGATGGCCAGTGTTCAGCTGGGAACAAAGCAACAAACTATTGAAAGCTAAGCCTTTGGATGTCGGAGTAAACCTTCTAGGGTGGGAGGACGCTTGGAAGACATCCACATCTTTATCCAAGCAACACATTGAGAACCAGATGATTACAGAAACAGTACAGCTCAAAGCCTTCTTCCCAGGCTGGACAGAATCTTGGAAGGTCGCAGGTGAAAATGTCCAAAACAGTGGCCGATATCTGAGGGATTGGCACGAGTCCTGGAGTTTGTGCCAAGAATACCACTGGTACAAGGCCCCCATAGACTCCCAGTTGATGTCAAAACATGTGTTGTCCGATGAGTTGTTGATCTCTCAGCTTGATGAGGATATCCCATCGTCATCAGATTGGATAGAGTCCTGGAAATCTGTGAAATCTCAGCCCCAGTACCAAGAGTCCCAGTCAGAGCCCAAAGGGACTGAATTAAAGGTAGAAATGTCCCATGTGCCACTGCATTTCCAGTTCCACAAGCTTAACACACCTTTCTCAAACTGGCACGAGTCTTGGAAAGTGTCAACTGCAAATAATGAAGCAATTGAAGATGGATGGAAAGGTTCCTGGAAGATATGTAGTCAGCATCAAAATGACACAAATGCCCAAAGAGATGTTGTGTTTTTCTCAAATAAGTACAAGACCCAAATGTTCTGGGGTGTTGACAGCATGCCTCAGAGTGAATGGTCTAAATCCTGGAAGACCCCCATGCCTCCCCAACATACTTTCTTGCCAGGTTGGAAAGAATCTTGGAAACAAAACAGCAATCCATATTGGAAGGATTGGCATGAGTCCTGGAGTTTGTGCCAAGAACACCACTGTTGCAAGTCCTTTATGGACTTCCAGTATTGCCATCATGCTATGATGATGTCAAAATGCTTGCTGACCAATGAGCTGTTGAGCTCCCAGCTTGATGAGGAAATCCCTTCTTCATACGAGTGGATTGTGTCCTGGAAATCTGTGAAACCTTATCCTCAGTCCCAGTCAGATTCAGAAGAAACTGAATCAGAGTTGGAAATGTCCCATGTCCCACTGCATCTTCAGTTCTACAAGCTTAACACACCTTTCTCAAACTGGCATGAGTCTTGGAAAGTGTCAACTGCACAAGCTGTAGCAGGTAACGATGAACAACATCCTTCAACAGAATGGGCGGATTCCTGGAAGATATCTTGGACGAACCTAAATAGAAATGACTTAAAACCCCAAAGGGATGTTGTATTTTTCTCAAGGCATAAGACTGAATGTGTTTTGAGTGTTGACTGTATGGTCCAGAATGAATGGTCTGAATGCTGGAAGACCATCAAGCCTACCCAATACACTACGACACAGGAGGAGGAGGAGGAGGAGGAAAAAGATGGCCATTCTGACTCCTCTAAACATTTGTCACATCTAATAGAGATTCCTTTGAATGATTGGGCAGACTCATGGAGGTTCAAGCCAGAGGATGAGAGCCCCACCTCACGCAAGACGGCACAGCCCCTAGCCCCAAAACCAGAGGAGGAGATGCTGAAAGCCAGTACACCATCACATCCTCAGCCTTACAAATACAATCTTAACCAGGCAATCTGGGGTGATTCCTGGAAAATCCTGAAGCCCCCACAGAAGTCAGTCCCATCTGGAAAAAAATGGTGGAGGGCGTTTAAGCAGGACAGAAACCTACCTTTCAATGAATGGGCAAAGCCCTTCAAGTGTCGACCACTGCTATTCAGTCGCTTACTGCACACACAAACAACATCCTGGCAGCAGGGATGGCCAGCGCACAGCTGGGAACAAAGCAACAAACTACTGAATGCTAAGCGTTTGGATAACAAAGTAAACCTTACGGAGTGGGAGGATGCATGGAAGACACTCAAGCCTTTACACAAGCAGCATACTGAGAACAAGATGATTACAGAAAGAGTACAGCCCAATGGCTTCTTGCCAGGTTGGACAGAATCTTGGAAGGTCGCAGGTAACAATGTTCAAAACAACAATCCATATCTGAAGGATTGGCAGGAGTCCTGGAGTTCTTGTCATGAACATCACTCCTACAAGGCCTCTATAGACTCCCAGAATCGGCAGTATCTCCCTGTATCACTAAAACACAAGCTGTTCAAGGATCTGTTGATCTCCCAGCTTGATGAAAACATTACGGCCTCACCAGAAGGGGTAGAGTCCTGGAAATCTTTGAAAAATCAACCTCCGTCCCAGGCAGAGCCCGAAGAAATTGAATCAGAGATAGATATGCCTGATGTGCCACTGCATCTCCAGTTCCACAAGATTAACACACCTTTCTCAGACTGGCACCAGTCTTGGAAAGTGTCAACTGCAGAAAGTGAAGGTGAAAAACAACAGAGAGAATGGAATGGTTCCTGGAAGATATATTGTCCGTATCTGTCAAAAAACAACACAAAAGCCCAAAATGATTTTGTGTTTTTGTCCAATAAGCATAAGACTTACAAGTGCCTGGGTGTTGATCATGCTGAAAACAGCATGCCTCAGAATGAATGGTCTGAATCTTGGAAGACAAAGCAGCACCAGCAGCAGTTGGAGGACTGGGCAGAGTCTTGGAGGTTATCTGTCGCCCCAGAATCCAACAACTCAGTATCACTGGACCGGTGGAAACGATCATGGAGACTCTCAAAACCAAATCACCCACATCAGCTTAACCAGGGCACAGAGCCTCTCATACACAACAGCCCCAAACACCACATGCAACTCCACGAGGTTGAACTGCCCCAGGCAGAATGGAGCAACTCCTGGCAGTACCTCAAGTCAGACACTCTGGATCCTAACACGAAGAAGGAACAGACATACAGTAGAACATTATAACATGTACGTCAAATGATCAGATATGTATTTGATCCTATACTATTTTTACTTCATGTCAATATACATACTTGTTAAATGTCTTATTACTGGACACATTGGAGTGAGACTAGCAGAATTATCTGCTGCAAGGAGGAGGTTGGGGTGGATGAAGTGTATAACACGTAGTTTGCTCTTGGAAACTTTAAATCTAACCTAAACTAATTACTTCTATTCTATTGACTGAAATGTTGTTGTTTTCTACCTGCTGTTGTTGCTACTTCTATTGTTGCTGGTTGTCTTTGTGACTAAATTAATGCTTGATTGACAAACACTTTATCCATCTGGGATTAATAAATATAATTTAATTATCATATTAATTGCTAAAGTAACATCAATGTTGAAGGTTTCTCTCAAATTGCCAGACCGTTCACCAGGACTGAACGGGGATCTTTGAACGATGTGCGCTGAGAGTTGGGAAGAAAGTTCAGGGAGTGAGTGTTTAAATAAATAAACACAACATAACAAGAAACATGCACAGACATGACACTGGAACAGAAACAATGACACCTGGGAAAGGAACCAAAGGGAGTGACGCATGTAGGGCAGGTAATCAAGGAGGTGATGGAGTCCAGGTGAGTCCGGCGCGATAACGAGCAGCCTGGTGACCTAGAGGGCGGATAGGGAGCACACATGACAGATCTGAATTCAGGACAGGCATTTCTAACACAAAAAATGAAATAATCAACATTCTGTCCAAATGCAACCATTTAGACAGAACCACTGGGCTAAAGATGGACCAGCTCATCTGGCATTTGGGCAAACTTTTGGTGTTCACCTTTTGACCTTTTTCTGTTCCAGGCTATTATTATTTAACACATCTTCATGTAACATGAGAGAACATTGAACATGTGTCATATGTAGTTCCATGGGAAAGCAGGGCATAATGACAAAACCAATCATGTGCACAGTGGTATAAAGAACTTACACTAAGTAAAAAATAACTTAAGTACTACTTAAGTAGTTTTTTGGGGTATCTGTACTTTACTATTTCTATTTTTGACAACTTTTACTTCACTACATTACTTTTTACATTTTCTATTAATGTATGACAATTGGGTACTTTTTCCACCACCGCAATGCATAAATAGATCACAGAGACACCCTAGGTTTAAAATAAATGGAATACGGAATAGCCAGTCCTTAGCGTCCACAGGAGGGTAATATCAAACATGTTAAGATTACCCAAATCATGATTTCAAACTAAACCAAACCATCAATACAGAGAAACTTTAGTGCCTTGGCGACTCTGGGCCATGGCTCTTAACCTCACCTTGATGGGCTGGAGTTCAACAACAAAGTGAAACATTTTATTTCACAAATATCAATGTTTTATTATGGTTGTTTAATTTGCCTCTTACCATAATATGGCCTTTGCAAATTGAAATATCATCAAAAGTTTGAAGCATGGGATGAGCTAAGCACATTAGGGGAAAATGGAGTTTATGAAAAATCAGATTGAGGTCTACAAACAAATAAATTAAATGTCATTCCTAAATTATAAAATGCATTTGTGCTCAGTATTGCAATTGTGTCAGTCTCTACAGGCAAAATAGGACTTTTGGCTTCATTTTATTTGCATAGTTTTATTTGGGTTACACTGTGCTCTAAACTGGATGCTTGCAAGTAGGCAATACAATATTTATACAGTCAGCTTCTGAAACTTTACAAAGTAGCTTCTGAAACTTTACAAAGTAATATGTAATACCTCATGGGTAAATCTGCATCATTCTGTTCCGCACAATTTCCACTTTTTCATTTCTTACCAAAACTTTTTAAATGAGACCAGGTAATATAAAATCAGCAGCAATATGACTTTGAAAATTAAAAAGATGTGCTCTTGAACATTAAACTAACTGTAATGGAATTCATATGCAGGAGGATTGTGGGGTGGAAATAGGTTAAGTACATCTGGAAGAGTGAAGGAGGAAGAAGGCCACCGAGGGGAACTAGATAAAGCGTACAATATTCAGAGCCACCACTGTCACTTTGCATGTCTCACTGCAGTGTTCCCATAATGCACTTAGGGATTATGGAGGCTCACTTGAAGAGACGCCACATTTGATTTCATATGCACGCAGTAAAATGCACAGAACAGCGAGCAGAGCAGGGCATCAAAAAGAAGAGACTGCTGATGGCTGCATAAAGAGGCTGGAGCGAAAGTTCAAGGGAGAAAAACTGGGAAATCATCCTGTGAAGTCCATATCCTGTGTCGCAGATGCTTGAAGGCATGCAACATAATGGGAGACAAATTGAAATCTCAATTTGACGTACAAGGCTCTATTGTATATTACTTAGATTTTTGTTGTTGAAGTTTTGAGGGAATTGGGAAGTAGGCTTTAAGATTAACTTCAGAGTTGTCTTTGGGATAGTTTGAGGACACCAAATAGTAAAACCTACAGTATGGGCTAAGAGACGACACACATGAAAATGATGCTGATGAAGAAGAGGATTATGATAATGACAACAATGATGAAAAGGGTGATCATGTTGATGACGTCACTAACAGTAAAACCATTCGTCAGTCATATAGCCTGCATACGAGAGAAGGATCCAATGGGAGTGTAAGATGTGCTAAGAAGTGATAAGTTGCAATAATTATCACTTAGCAAGGGGTGTGAACTTTCAGCAACCCTGCATGCTCCAACATTCACCTGAGACTAATGGTCTGTTCAGGCCAGACGTACGCCAGCTGGCTGAGAGAGAGAGAGAGAGAGAGAGTGACAAAGAGTGAGAGCGAGGGAGAAAAAGGTGTGAGAGAGAGGATAAATGAAGCCTTACTCCACTCTCTTTCTCACCTACCTCTAATGAAATATTAGCAATCTCTAAGTCACAGATGCACAGTGAAGAAGTTACAAGACTGCTGCCTGCTCTGAGGATGTAGCCATGGCTCTGAGGATGTATCCACCACTCTGAGGACATATCTCCAGCTCTGAGGACATATCCATAGCTCTGAGGACGTAGCCATGGCTCTGAGGACGTAGCCATGGCTCTGAGGATGTATCTCTAGCTCTGAGGACATATCCACGTCTCTGAGGACGTATCCACCACTCCAAGGACATAGCTACGGCTCTGAGGACGTAGCCATGGCTCTGAGGACGTAGCCACGGCTCTGAGGATGTATCTCCAGCTCTGAGGACGCAGCCATGGCTCTGAGGACGTAGCCACGGCTCTGAGGATGTATCTCTAGCTCTGAGGACATATCCACGTCTCCGAGGACGTATCCACCCCTCCGAGGACGTAGCTACGGCTCTGAGGACGTATCTCCAGCTCTGAGCATGTAGCCATGGCTCTGAGGACGTACTCACGGCTCTGAGGACGTATCCATGGCTCTGAGGACGTATCCACCACTCCGAGGACGTATCTCCAGCTCTGAGGACGTATCCATGGTTCTGAGGATGTATCCACGGCTCTGAGGATGTATCCACGGCTCTGAGGAGGTATCCACGGTTCTGAGGAAGTATCCACGGTTCTGAGGATGTATCCACGGCTCTGAGGATGTATCCACGGCTCTGAGGATGTATCCACGGCTCTGAGGAGGTATCCACAGCTCTGAGGGTGTATCCACGGCCCTGAGGACGTATCCACAGCTCTGAGGATGTATTCACAGCCCTGAGGACGTGTCCATGGCTCTGAGGATGTAGCCATGGCTCTGAGGATGTATCCACCACTCGGAGGACATATCTCCAGCTCTGAGGACATATCTCCAGCTCTGAGGACATATCTATGGCTCTGAGGATGTAGCCATGGCTCTGAGGATGTAGCCACCTCTGAGGACATATCTCACAGCTCTGAGGACATATCTATGGCTCTGAGGATGTATCCATGGCTCTGAGGACATATCCACGGCTCTGAGGACGTATCCACCACTCTGAGGACGTAGCTACAGCTCTGAGGATGTATCTCTAGCTCTGAGGACATATCCACGGTTCTGAGGATGTATCCACGGCTCTGAGGATGTATCCACAGCTCTGAGGAGGTATCTCCAGCTCTGAGGAAGTATCCACGGTTCTGAGGATGTATCCATGTCTCTGACGACGTATCCATGGCTCTGAGGAGGTATCCACGGCTCTGAGGACGTATCCATGGCTCTGAGGATGTATCCACGGCTCTGAGGACGTATCCACGGCTCTGAGGAGGTATCCACGGCTCCGTGCCACTTTGGTGTCACTTATGCCTGTGTGTATTTGCTGTTTGCTGTAGCATGCTCTACATTACCTTTTAATGGTGCAGTCATTCCACTCATTTGTTTGTGAATATTATTGTCTTTCAATAAATTTGTTTAGAATTAGCATATTAAGGACAATGTCTCTCTAGTGATGATTTTAAACAATCTTTCCCTCTCTTACCTTCTTCCTTCTCTCTCTCCCTCTTTCTCTCTCTCACACTCTCTCTCCTTCCCCTATCTCTCCTTCTTCCCTCCCTCTCTCTCTCCTTCCTCTCTCGCTCTCTCTCTCCCTCTTCTCTCTCTTTCCTTCCTTCCTCTCTCTCTCTCTCTCTCCTTCCCCCCCCTCTCTCTCTCTCTCTCTCTCTCTCTCTCTCTCTAGCTAGCAATATGAAGACTGATAATAAGCGTGACTGTTTTGTCTTTCTGTCTCTCTGGTCTGAAGCTACAGGAGCTGTTTGTTAATGAGGCTAATCACCAGTCAGCTCTCTCCACAGGAGTCCTTCACTCCTGTGCTAACATAATTAGCCAGAGGAATACAAGCAAGCATAAGCAGAATGCCAAGGACTTTCAGATTTATTGGTGTGATTTTTCCTTTGTTTCCTTTGTGATTATGATTCACGGCAGTGTGCATCTGTCAACAAACTATTTCCTGCTATGAATGGCCTTGCCAAACCTCACTTTCTGTTCGTTTTTGTTAGAGTACAAATTTTAGAGATTTGACTCCCAGGCCCATGGCAAACCTGAATGTCCTTGATCCTGTGCCTTAATTACATGAACACTATCCAGCTAAGAATGGTCTTGTCAAATGTTAGGCTCCCAGGCTCCCATTCCACATCTCAAAATGTTTGCACACGTTTCCATATCTTCACAGTGGATTACAGGGTATAAACGGTTAGCTAATCCTGTTGCTTTCCAATGCTTTCTCAGGCTTGTCTAGATTTCTGGTATGAGAGGTTCTGTAAGTCACCTACACTCGGTGGTTCACTGCTATGAATAGCACAGAGTGGCCAGGGAGGCACAGAGGGTAGTACGCAAAAAGAACAAAACAAACCTCTCCAAACCATATTGCTTTTTCATAGAATAGGCAAAGGTTCCATTTTAACAGAATGCAATATCTCAGTACGGTTAAAATGACATTACATGGAATGTCGTATATGAGATCCCGGTTTTCAATTATTTTTCTTTGATACCATTCCTACACTGCCAATTAAAAAGTCATAGTCAAGGTAATTTCATGAGGGTTGAGGAATGAGATTTGTTATTTTTTTCCTAAAATGAATTATAGTAAATAAATGAGTTTACACAACCATCAGAGTTCTGGTTGAAATGATAACAGTAACAGTGTCTGATGAATTGTAGGTGAATAGAGAGAGAGAGATATTAGATAGAGAAAAATACTTATTAGATAGAGAAAGAGAGATTAGATAGAGAGAGACACATATTAGATAGATAGATAGATACAGCGCCTTGCAAAAGTATTCATCCCCCTTGGCATTTTCCTATTTTGTTGCATTAGAACCTGTAAATTAAATTAATTTTTATTTGGATTTCATGTAATGGACATCCAAAAATATTCCAAATTGGTGAAGTAAAATGAAAAAAATGACTTGTTTAAAAAAAACAGAAAAGTGGTGTGTGCACTTATATTCACCCCCTTTGCTATAAAGCCCCTAAATAAGATCTGGTGTAACCAGTTACCTTGAGAATTCACATAATTAGTTAAATAAAGTCCACCTGTGTGCAATCTACGTGTCATGTGATCTGTCACATGATCTCAGTCTATATACACTTGTTCTGAAAGGCCTGAGAGCCTGCAACACCACTAAGCAAAAGGGCACCACCAAGCAAGCGGCACCATGAAGACCAAGGAGCTCTCCAAACAGGTCAGGGACAAAGTTGTGGAGAAGTACAGATCAGGATTGAGTTATAAAAAAATATCCAAAACTTTGAACATCCCACGGAGCACCATTAAATCTATTATAAAAAAATTGAAAGAATATGACACCACAGCAAACCTGCCAAGAGAGTGTCGCCCACCAAAACTCACGGACCAGGCAAGGAGGACATTAATCAGAGAGGCAACAAAGAGACCAAAGATTACCCTGAAGGAGCTGCAAAGCTCCACAGCGGAGATTGGAGTATATGTCCATAGGACCACTTCAAGCCGTGCACTCCACACAGCTGGGCTTTACGGAAGAGTGGCGAGAAAAAAGCCATTGCTTAAAGAAAAAAATAAGCAAACACATTTGGTGTTCACCAAAGGGCATGTGGGAGACTCCACAAACATATGGAAGAAGGTACTCTGGTCAGATGAGGCTAATATTGAGCTTTTTGGCCATCAAATGCTATAGCTGACGCAAACCCAACACTTCCCATCACCCCGAGAACCTCATCCCCACAGTGAAGAATGGTGGTGGCAGCATCATCATGTGGGAATGTTTTTCATTGGCTGGGACTGGGAAACTGGTCAGAATTGAAGGAATGATGGATGGCGCTAAATACAAGGACATTTTTGAGAGAAACCTGTTTCAGTCTTCCAGAGATGTCTTGGAACGGCCTAGTCAAAGTCCAGACCTCAATCCAATTGAGAATCTGTGGTATGACTTAAAGATTGCTGTACACCAGCGTAACCCATCAAACTTGAAGGAGATGGAGCAGTTTTGAAGAATGGGCAAAAATCCCAGTGGCTAGATGTGCCAAGCTTATAGAGACCCAAGAGACTTGCAGCTGTCATTGCTGCAAAAAGGTGGCTCTGCAAAGTATTGACTTTGGGGGGTGAATAGTTATGCACGCTCAAGTTTTCATTTTTTTGTCCTAGTTCTTGTTTGCTTCACAAGGAAAAATATTTTGCATCTTGAAAGTGGTAGGCATGTTGTGTAAATCAAATGATACAAACCCCCCCAAAATATATTTTAATTCCAGGTTGTAAGGCAACAAAATTGTAAAAATGCCAAGGGGGGTGAATACTTTTGCAAGCCACTGTACATTGTAAAATGAAATAATGAATATTATTATATTACTATGAAATAACACATATTGAATAATGTAGTAACCAACAAAAGTGTTAAACAAATCAAAATATATTTAATATTTGAGATTCTCTACAGTGGTGTCATTTTATGGGGCTCTGAATAATGTGGAGTGTTGCTGGGTTTTTTCTCCACCCATTCCATTGGTGGCCGAATCACATCACGTGTGCTTACTGCACTACAGAAAACTCACTAACCAAACAGTGCAGGGCATGCTGAATTAAAGGGAACTACACAAAAAAATCAAAGTTCCTTAGATTTTTCCCAGACCTCAAAAGTCATCCCCTGATGTGTTTTAAGCATGGTTGTAAATGGGATAAATCAGAAAAAACAGAGGGAAATACAAAAACCTGGAAAAGCTGAACCAAGAAAACAGAATTTGAAAAAACCCCAGAGGTGTGCAACAACAACAAAAAACTGATTTTGAAAGGCCCTACCAACATTTTTTGCTTTAGATTGTGTATCATCCTGCAGCACAGCATTTTGGGAGAAGTTGAGGTTCAATATTGACTATGAGGGAGAGGGAAAGAGGTTGGGCCATTCCATAACTTGTTTTGTGAAATATAATATAATATATATCAAATGTTTCTTATGGCTGGTCCTGGGAATCGAACCCAATATCCTGGTGTTGCAATGCTCTACCAAGCATTTCGCTACACTCGCATTAACATCTGCTAACCATGTGTATGTGACAAATAAAATTTGATTTGATTTGAAGTTGCATGACAGGGTTATATATTATTTGTGAAGCCTCAATTTAACATGATTTATAAGGCCTTTATTAAGCGGGGGCTTATTCCACATGTCACCCTTTATAAAGTACAGGGTTATGTCATAATATTTGACATAGTGGGTTATGACACATTTGACATTGGTGGTTATGTCACACAGTTAAGCAACATTTATGAACCCTTTATAAAGCTTGATATACGGTTATAGATGATTTGTAACACATTTATGTAGTGTTTATAAAGGCTTTGTGATGGCTTTATGAAGCATTTATAAGCTGTACATAATTTAAAGGGGAACCATCTGGCTGGTGACCACATTGTTTCCCCCTATGAAACAGTAGTAGATTCAAATCAAATCAAATGTATTTATAACGCCCTTTATGACATCAGCTGATGTTACAAAGTGCTGTACAGAAACCCAGCCTAAAACCCCAAACAGCAAGCAATGCAGGTGTAGAAGCACGGTGGCTAGGAAACTCCCTAGAAAGGCCAGAACCTAGGAAGAAACCTAGAGAGGAACCAGACTATGAGGGGTGGCCAGTCCTCTTCTGGCTGTGCCGGGTGGAGATTATAACAGTACATGGCCAAGATGTTCAAATGTTCATAGATGACCAGCAGTGTCAAATAATACAAATCACAGTGGTTGTCGAGGGTGCAACAGGTTAGCACCTCAGGAGTAAATGTCAGTTGGCTTTTCATAGCCGATCATTAGAGTATCTCCACTGCTCCTGCTGTCTCTAGAGAGTTGAAAACAGCAGGTCTGGGACAGGTAGCACGTCCGGTGAACAGGTCAGGGTTCCATAGCCGCCGGCAGAACAGTTGACACTGGAGCAGCAGCACGACCAGGTGGACTGGGGAGAGCAAGGAGTTGCCAGGTAGTTATCAGAACAGGTTGTCCTGAGGCATGGTCCAAGGGCTCAGGTCCTCCGAGAGAAAGAAAGAGGGAAAAAGAGAGCGAATTAGAGAGAGCATACTTAAATTCACACAGGACACCTGATAAGACAGGAGAAATACTCCAGATATAACAGACTGACCCTAGCCCCCCGACGCATAAACTACTGCAGCATAAATACTGGAGGCTGAGACAGGAGTGGTCGGGCCAAAGCACAGCCCCCACACCACTAGAGGGATATCTTCAACCACCAACTTACCATCCTGAGACAAGGCCGAGTATAGCCCAAAGATCTCCGCCACGGCACAAACCAAGGGGAGGGCGCCAACCCGAACAGGAAGATCACGTCAGTGACTCAACCCACTCAAGTGACACACCCCTCCTAGGGACGGCATGGAAGAGCACCAGTAAGCCAGTGACTCAGCCCCTGTAATAGGGTTAGAGGCAGAGAATCCCAGTGGAGAGCGAGGAAATGGCCAGGCAGAGACAGCAAGGGCGGTTCATTGCTCCAGTGCCTTTCCGTTCACCTTTACACTCCTAGGCCAGACTACACTCAATCATAGGACCTACTGAAGAGATGAGTCTTCAATAAAGACTTAAAGGTTGAGACCGAGTCTGCGTCTCTCACATGGGTAGGCAAACCATTCCATAAAAATGGAGCTCTATAGGAGAAGCCCTGATTCCCATATGAATCTCTATTAGTTCTCTACCACTTCTCTGAACCACACCTTTCTCATTATGTACAAGTGATTATGGCCAATTACCTGAGGAGAATCGACCCCAGCAAATAAAACAAGAAAAAGAGTGTAGACTGACTTGTAGTGGACATACCTATAAGGGATCATTTACCCAATTTTTGGGGTGTGTTTGTTGAATAAGTACACCCAGTGGGCAAAACTGTTTGAAATTACGTTATTGGATTAGGGTAAGATGTTCAATATTGATCCCGATCGATTTGAAGGACCAGAATGAGTTCCTTAATTGAAATGTGTGGTATGATCTACTACTGAGAGTATGGTGCATGCTTCGCACAGATCTGTGGTTGTCAGCGATGCTTTCTCAAATATACCGGTGACACAAAGTGATTAGTACAAAGTTGACAATTTGTATTAAAAGCAGAGATGAGGGGCTCAAATGTACTGCTGTTGACTGGAACGTCTTGTGCCTACCTTGTGAGTTCTGAGATTACACCATTACACCAGTGGGACAGACTCCTATTTGATTACCAGCTTTCAGCAAGGTGATAAATGGATCCTAAATATAGCCAGTCTGGTATTAGATGACGCAAGCTCTATGTTTGTCTGTACTGTATGTGGCAAAGCCTAGAAAGGCCTAGATGCCGAGTGGCAGGGAAGCCAGTGGATCTCCCAGTATAGGATACGTTGCAACCATGTTGCTTATAAAGATACAACAATCTCCGACAAAATGGTCACCAAATAAAAATCTCAGAGGCAAAGAATCTCCCAGTAAAGGATACTTTACAACTGCTACAAGTATGAATGGAAATGTATAGACTAGAGCTGAATAGAAATCAGTCGCTTGATGTACTGCAGTACTAAATCCACATGAACCTTTTAACACTTTCTAACTTGAAGGTTAACATATGACTGTTGTGGCAACTGCTGCTATTAATGTGAGGGTTATATTATCTGTAATCTGTCTTGTCTGCCCAGTTGTAGCAAAAGAAAGGTATTTATAAGCTCTTACAATACTGACATCCCTAGGTTAGAAGGGGAACATCTTGATTGCGCTCCAACTAACCCCTCTCTGGAAGGAACCCACTGGGCACACACTGGTTGATTCAACGTTTTCCCCACGTCATTTCAATTCAATTACGTTGAACCAACGTGGACTAGACGTTGAAATGACGCCTGTGCCCACACAGTGGGTGAGAGGGATGACTCCTTTCTGAGTCCTTATTCTGGCTGGGTGATGCTCTGTGTAGTTATATCCCTTCCTCTGCATGTTACGCATCATGAAACTCGCTCCTATCCGGCTGCATATACCTCTAAAGAGCCTTTGAAGGCTATTGATAACATACCATTTTTGGTCTTCAGTGAAATGTGTGGGTTTGTCTCAAATGACACCCTATTCCCTTTACATTACACTGCTTTTTGACAAGGGCACATATGGCACTGGCTAAATAAGTGTCTCTCTTCATCCTCTTCGGTGGCTGAGCACTTTCCACACCAGTCCCTGTTGGACGTTTCCACCCTCCTTTATTCCTTCTTCCTGTTAGCAGATGTAGCCTTCATTCCTCCTCCACTCCATGGCCATCCACTGAACCTAGAACAGTCTTTAGATGACTCATAAGGAACCTGAAACTGGAAAAAAAGGGATGTAGGGTAATTTGGACTTTTGGTTCTTTGCATGATAATATCCTGAGCTTTTTTAATATGAGGAAATATTCATGTTAATATTAAGAAATATTAAGAAATGTCTAAAAGCTACTTTAAATGCCTTTTAGGGAAATAATATTTGGTAGTACATCATCCCTATAGTTAATATTCCATAATTCCATATTTAATATTCTTTGAACTGGCATTTTGTCCAATGCATAAAGGTTTCTCTGCTGAGCAAATGTATAACTGGATTAGGGTGTCGCTGTAAAAACATTCCCCCTGTAAACCATGAATCATTTCCTTATCAGCAGACATTAGGAATTAGGTTAACGAAGACGAGGACAGCGGCACATCTCAGGGCGTCATTTTGGAAGTCATGTTCAACATATATTTCACTCCTTTTAACCCCACTGACTTAGTCGGTTTCACAAATGGCAACCTATTCCCTACATAGTGCACTACATTGGACAGTGCTCTGATCAAAGGTAGTGCACTATGTGAGGAATAGGATGCCATTTATAACGCAACCCGCCTCCCTAAACAGTTTCCTCTCATTTTGCCCAATTTCTTCACAGCTTGTCATGTGCTGTCTGGTGAATAATGCTTGGAATGTTCACCCTGCTGCCATATTCACTTTTATCAGTCCCCTAATCACGCATACATGCTGAGAAAAATGTTAAGAGTCGTATAAAAAGGATTGAAGTATTTCCCTCCAGAAACGGCACGTCTTATCAAACTGTAGAAGACTCAGAGACTTCATACAAATAGGAAAAAAGTGATTTTCAATCGATGTCACAGCAGTACAAAGTAAGTGGGTTGAAAGCGAAGCCCCCTTGCGGAGTCACAGCGTTGAGCTTAAAATAGGCAATTGTTTGTTTGCGATAATCTGCTGAAATCTTTTAAATGCTACTAATTGCAATCTTTCGTCTTGTGTTAGTCCATCTACCTTTAGTTTATTCCCCAATCTCTTTATAGTTAGCTCAATCAATGCCCCATTTAATTAGTTATTAACCTTTCTTTAAACTAATTCAAATGATTCATTTAAAGCTAACCCCATCACAATGTAAAGGGTAAAGGCAAAATACCCCAATGGAAAGCTTGCGAGTTCTTATTTGGTTAAAAGGGCAATGTGTCCATAAAATTGCTAATGGAGATTGGATAGCACATTGGCCTGTGTTAAGAAAATGAACTGTGGATGGATTAAACAGCATATCAGCCTTTGTTAGGAAAATACACTGTGTGTGGATGAGGAAGTGTTGGACGAACTAGGAAGCGATGGATGGCATTACAGAACTTCATACATGCAGAGTAAAGGAATTCCCAAAGGTCATATACTGTATTGTTGAGCCCTTCAAAAAAATAATCAACACAACAATGTATAGTACTGTAGTGGGTTAAAAATAATATAAATGGAATGACAAGTTTTTGTTCTCTCTCTTGTCCTGCTATCCACGCTGCAGAATTTTCTCTTAAAGAGCAACTGCCACTAAAACCAACTTTTCATTTAGAAAAAGCCTATGTAGCATCAATATGAGTCAGAAGCATTTATTCTACTGTCAAAATTACAAAGTGTAAATAGGGTAATTTTGGTCATAAAGTCAGTTTCGACCAAAACAGAGTTTTGTGAGACTTCTGATCGTGACTGCATCACAACGTAAATTAAGTTTGTGTTTGTTTCATTCCTGCCCATATGCCCACAGCTAGTAACACACAAGTAATTATCAATTTGGATGGCAGTTGCACACAACCCGATCGTAATGCCTGTGGTAAATTTGGGTGGACATTGGATATCCCTATGGGCCTAGTTAGCAACCATCGGTAAATTACACAATGTACCAGCTGTCAGAGCAGCTCACAGATTACTGCACCTGTACATAGCCCATCTATAATTTAGCCCAAACAACTACCTCTCTCCCTACTGTATTTATTTATTTATTTTGCTCCTTTTTTTACTTGCTATATTGTATTTACTTTGCCACCATGGCCTTTTTTGCCTTTACCTCCCTTATCTCACCTCATTTGCTCACATTGTATATAGACTTATTTTTCTACTGTATTATTGACTGTATGTTTGCTTTACTCCATGTGTAACTCTGTGTTGTTGTACCTGTCAAACTGCTTTGCTTTATCTTGGCCAGGTCGCAATTGTAAATGAGAACTTGTTCCCAACTTGCCTACCTGGTTAAATAAAGGTGAAATAAATACATAAATAAATAAACATGGGACAATATTTAAAAATTCCAATAGCTCCAAATTTCAATCATTTGACAACCTCAAACCAATTATAAGTTGTAGAAATTCATATAGGCCTGAAAATATTGACATCATTTAATGAGAACTATAAGGTATGCCACAACTAGCCCCGGAGATAGGCTATCCAAAGTCAAACAGATTTTTGTCATGGTTGCACACCAGCCGGGCTGAAGCTAAGGGTGGATTTACATAAGTAAAATATGTCCAGTGAGATCTATCTTTCTTCAACATCAAATTTACACATTTTCTGTTTACACTAGCCTTGGATGTGGTGGCCACATTCCTGCTTCATGTGAGTGCAGCTATTAGCATACCGTACATACCATACTATATAGACAAACAAAATAAGCATAGCAATTCAAACTATAAAAGAGCTTCGCATCTAACTATATTGCACATAGTGTTTCACATCTGATTAATGCAATGATTCACAAATGTGTGGCTATTTTAAAAGCCTTTAAAATAGGCTCCCGAGTGGCGCAGCGGTTTAAGTCCCTGCATCTCTGTGCAGAAGGCATCATTACAGTCCCTGGTTTGAATCCAGGCTGTATCACATCTGGCCGTGATTGGGAGTCCCATAGGGTGGCGCACAATTGGCCCAGCATTGTCCGGGTTTGGCCGTGGTAGACTGTCATTGTAAGTAAGAATTTGTTCTTAACTGACTTGCCTAGTTAAATAATGAATAAATACAATTATAATCATGTAAAATGTTGCTGGTATTAAGGTAGTTAAGGTAAAATGTAGTGTGGGAGAGCTGTAGTCTTTACACTGTACCAGTCAGAGGGGGTATGTGGTGTAGAGAGCTGTAGTCTTTACACTGTACCAGTCAGAGGGGGTATGTGGTGTAGAGAGCTGTAGTCTTTACACTGTACCAGTCAGAGGGGGTATGTGGTGTAGAGAGCTGTAGTCTTTACACTGTACCAGTCAGAGGGGGTATGTGGTGTAGAGAGCTGTAGTCTTTACACTGTACCAGTCAGAGGGGGTATGTGGTGTAGAGAGCTGTAGTCTTTACACTGTACCAGTCAGAGGGGGTGGTATGTGGTGTAGAGGGGTAGCTGTAGTCTTTACACTGTACCAGTCAGTCAGGGGGTATGTGGTGTAGAGAGCTGTAGTCTTTACACTGTACCAGTCAGAGGGGGTATGTGGTGTAGAGAGCTGTAGTCTTTACACTGTAGTCTTTACACTGTACCAGTCAGAGGGGGTATGTGGTGTAGAGTACCAGTCAGCCTGTAGTCTTTACACTGTACCAGTCAGAGGGGTATGTGGTGTAGAGAGCTGTAGTCAGTCCAGAGGGGGTATGTGGTGTAGAGAGCCATAGTCTTTACACTGTACCAGTCAGAGGGGGTATGTGGTGTAGAGAGCTGTAGTCTTTACACTGTACCAGTCAGAGGGGGTATGTGGTGTAGAGAGCTGTAGTCTTTACACTGTACCAGTCAGAGGGGGTATGTGGTGTAGAGAGCTGTAGTCTTTACACTGTACCAGTCAGAGGGGGTATGTGTAGAGAGCTGTAGTCTTTACACTGTACCAGTCAGAGGGGGTATGTGGTGTAGAGAGCTGTAGTCTTTACACTGTCTGTACCAGTCAGAGGGGTATGTGGTGTAGAGAGCTGTAGTCTTTAGTAGAGGGTATGTGGTGTACACTGTACCAGTCAGAGGGGGTATGTGGTGTAGAGCTGTAGTCTTTACACTGTAGTCTTTCTTTACACTGTACCAGTCACACTGTACCAGTCAGAGGGGGTATGTGGTGTAGAGAGCCATAGTCTTTACACTGTACCAGTCAGAGGGGGTATGTGGTGTAGAGAGCCATAGTCTTTACACTGTACCAGTCAGAGGGGGTATGTGGTGTAGAGAGCCATAGTCTTTACACTGTACCAGTCAGAGGGGTTATGTGGTGTAGAGAGCTATAGTCTTTACACTGTACCAGTCAGAGGGGGTATGTGGTGTAGAGAGCTGTAGTCTTTACACTGTACCAGTCAGAGTGGTGTAGAGAGCTGTAGTCTTTACACTGTACCAGTCAGAGGGGTATGTGGTGTGGTACCAGTCAGAGGGGTGTGGTGTAGACACTGTAGTCAGAGTGTGGTGTAGTCTTTACACTGTACCAGTCAGAGGGGGTATGTGGTGTAGAGAGCCGTAGTCTTTACACTGTACCAGTCAGAGGGTGGTATGTGGTGTAGAGAGCCATAGTCTTTACACTGTACCAGTCAGAGGGGGTATGTGGTGTAGACCTCTAGTCTTTACACTGTACCAGAGAGGTTATGTGGTGTAGAGAGCTGTAGTCTTTACACTGGATGTAGTATGTGGTGAGAGCTGTAGTCTTTACACTGTACCAGTCAGAGGGGTATGTGGTGTAGACACTGTACTGGGGGGTATGTAGTGTGTAGAGAGCTGTAGTCTTTACACTGTACCAGTCAGAGGGGTATGTGGTGTGTGGTGTCAGAGAGCTGTAGTCTTTACACTGTACCAGTCAGAGGGGGTATGTGGTGTAGAGAGCCTAGTCTTTACACTGTACCAGTGATCAGTATGTGGTGTAGAGAGCTGTAGTCTTTACACTGTACCAGTCAGAGGGGGTATGTGGTGTAGAGCTGTAGTCTTTACACTGTACCAGTCAGTAGTGAGGGGGTATGTGGTGTAGAGAGCTGTAGTCTTTACACTGTACCAGTCAGAGGGGTATGTGGTGTAGAGAGCTGTAGTCTTTACACTGTAGTCTTTACACTGTACCAGTCAGAGGGGGTATGTGGTGTAGAGAGCTGTAGTCTTTACACTGTACCAGTCAGAGGGGTATGTGGTGTAGAGAGCTGTAGTCTTTACACTGTACCAGTCAGAGGGGGTATGTGGTGTAGAGAGCTGTAGTCTTTACACTGTACCAGTCAGAGGGGGTATGTGGTGTAGAGAGCTGTAGTCTTTACACTGTACCAGTCAGAGGGGTCTTTACACTGTACCAGTCAGAGGGGGTATGTGGTGTAGAGAGCTATCTTTACACTGTGTCAGTGTGGTGTAGAGAGCTGTAGTCTTTACACTGTACCAGTCAGAGGGGGTATGTGGTGTAGAGAGCCATAGTCTTTACACTGTACCAGTCAGAGGGGGTATGTGGTGTAGAGAGCTGTAGTCTTTACACTGTACCAGTCAGAGGGGGTATGTGGTGTAGAGAGCCATAGTCTTTACACTGTACCAGTCAGAGGGGTTATGTGGTGTAGAGAGCTGTAGTCTTTACACTGTACCAGTCAGAGGGGGTATGTGGTGTAGAGAGCCATAGTCTTTACACTGTACCAGTCAGAGGGGGTATGTGGTGTAGACCTCTGGATGTGGTGTGAGAAACATCTCTTAAAGACAGATTTAAATCTAGATTTTACCCCTCTGAATCAGAGAGCTGCGGGGGACTGCCTTATTCGACGTCCACGTTGTCCGGGACTACCTTGCTTAAGGGCGGAACAGCAGATTTTTCCACCATGCCGTTTCAGGGATTCGAACCAGCAACCTGTAGTGTCAAGAGGCCCTAATTGGCAAAATAATTTGCCTAACTCTTCCCACCTTCCAACACACACGAGATCTCCACATCAAACTCCCCCAAAACCAATTTAGTTTCAATTCAGTCATGGCTGCTAGCATTTCTTAATTAACTAAATCTAAAACAGCCTCCCTTTGAAGGGATACTTCGGGATTTTGGCAATTAGTTAGAGGTAGTTTCACGCGCTAATGCTAACTAGTGTTAGTGCAATGACTGGAACTCTATTATATCTGCTAGCATGATACCATTGAGTCTATGATATCATGCTAGCAGATACCATAGCTTCCAGTAATTGCACTAATGCTAAATAACAATTGCTCTAGCACTAGTTACCAACTTCCTTCAAACTGCACACAAAGACATAGAAATTATATCCTCATAGCCAAAATTCAGAAGTATCACTTGTGAGTAGGCCTGAGTAGGCCTGAGGAGGCATCTCTGTGTTCATGCTATGCTCTGTAACATTACGATCTATACACCTAGAGTAATATAACAGTAAAGCCTTGTAACTTAAGCTTTATGCCTTGTATGTGAATTCATACTGTCACGCCCTGGCCATAGAGAGGCTTTTATTCTCTATTTTGGTTAGGCCAGGGTGTGACTAGGGTGGGCATTCTAGTTTCTTTATTTCTATGTTTTCTGTTTCTGTGTGTTTGGCCGGGTGTGGTTCTCAATCAGAGGCAGCTGTCTATCGTTGTCTCTGATTGAGAATCATACTTAGGCAGCTTTTTCCCACCTGTGTTTTGTGGGTAGTTGTTTTCTGTTTTGTGTTTCTGCACATGACAGAACTGTTTGTTGTTGTTTTGCTCTTTGTTATTTTGTTCATGTGTTTTGAGAATAAATCATGGACACTTACCACGCTGCGCTTTGGTCCACTCCTTCCGCATCAGATGAGCGTTACACATACATTTTACAGTGTAATTAAATATACAATTCTCAGACCTTTCTTGATACCCTATTCCTTTAACTCAACAATAGTCCTCTTGCACATTGCTATTTATCTTTATGGAATCAGATAATTTGCAAATAACATAGTCTGAATTTGAGACCAGGTGAGGAATATATACATGTGTAATATATTTAACCCACTACTGTACCACAGTACCAGTAGTGTAACCCACACACCAGCTGGTTTACACTCGATTTAAACAATAGGTCATTCAAATAATACGTCGGGCCATCTGAAAGCATCAGGTTTGATGATAATTTATTAAGCAGACTGTATAATTAGTTAAACATGTGAAACGACAACAGGGCTATGTACAAAAAAAGTCCCTTGCTTTTGTACAGCTGTGTGGTTCAAGGCTGGCTTAGATTGGTGTATGTGAGTCTTTGTCCCCTGCATTGAACATTGACTGTAGGCTACAGTACGTACAATTCACTTCTGATGAGATTCCTGTGTTAAATGTTTTCTATCACATTCCCAAAGTTATTGCCATAGATCCTCTAAATTACAAATGGGCAGTTATATGTAACAGCTAAGCAGAAAACAAATATTGAGTTTGACTCTGACAGTAGCTTTGGTGGGGCGTAATATCATTTTGGATTTAGATATCCATTACTTCAGAGAGGCATTCACGCGGTGTGCCATGCTAGCTGATCAAAAAATATGGTGACATTATTATAGGGGGCAAACCTGCAGCTGGGAGAAAGCAGATGTCTGATATGTTGCAGAAATGCCTTCCATTTGGCCAAACAGACTACATCAATTCCAGGTCACTGCCATTACCATTATTTAATAACTGCTAGCTGACATTCGTACAACAAAACTGCAGATCATCATACAAAATGGGACTTTTTCCCATTGATTTACAGTAGAAGCCCACTGAGCCTGCAAATATTCCTCAACACCTTTATATGATGGTTTTAATCATTGAGCAATGTTTTTTTCAGCTACAGATTTATACCGGGGAAACCAGAGATGTTGACTCTCTGGTCTTCAGTGGTGTATTTAAACTGGATATATACCCTGGAAACCAGAGATGTTGACTCTCAGGCTCTCAGTGGTGTATTTAAACTGGATATATACCCCGGAAACCAGAGATGTTGACTCTCAGGCTCTCAGTGGTGTATTTAAACTGGATATACACCCCGGAAACCAGAGATGTTGACTCTCAGGCTCTCAGTGGTGTATTTAAACTGGATATGTACCCCGGAAACCAGAGATGTTGACTCTCAGGCTCTCAGTGGTGTATTTAAATTGGATAGTAAACTGACAGCAGTATCTTCACGTAGATTGCTTGAATGACTATATAATGAGTTGTTAGAGTGAGATGGAATGATTTAATATTAAGATGCTGTATCAGTCCACAAATCCACTTTCATCAAAATATAGCTGCCTTTCCACTGTGGATGAGGTTACACAAGCATTTCAGAGACCCCAATATAGACATTTTATATTTATATTTTAGTAATTTATTCAGAGTGACGTACAGTCAATATAGCAGGGTCCATGTAAAGCCAACCAAGCATTTTCCTTTCCCTGAGGTGCCTGCTGTTTCCAGACAACACCATAGAGAGCTTGACAGCAAACACAGACAATACCTTGTGGTAACAAATATCAGTTGTCTCCACAAGCACTTTGTTTACAGAAAAAAATTGGACCAATCTTTTTCTCGCTGTCTAATTTCTACAGTCTATTTCCTTTACAAAACAGGAGGAAATGTCTCTACAGGCAGGAAAAGAGCCATAGCCACAGAAAAGACATGGTTGTCTCCAAAGAGATTTATAGAGGAGCTTTTTTCAGGCCTGATTCCTTCACTGAGAAAGGAGAGGAGAGAGGAGGAGAGGAGAGCTTCGGGAAGAGAGTTTGTCTTCCTCACAGTGCCAATATCAGGTGTTTTGGCAGAACTATCTCAGATCAGCACCGCATGGGGACTGGTAGAAGTAGCAGCTGCCTCTCCTCTCACCCACCACCATTTGAGAGGAAGAGATGGGGGGAAGGTCCAACAGCCTCTTCTCTCATCTGTCGTCTGAGAGGAAGAGACTGGGAGAAGGTGCAGCAGCCTCTACTCTCATCTGCCGTCTGAGAGGAAGAGAATTCCTCCATGTGCCACGGCTCCGAGTGTCAGGGGACAGAGACAGAGAGAGCCGAGAGAGAGCCTAGCGAGAGCTGAGAGCTGAGAGAGAGAGAGAGAGAGAGAGAGAGAGAGAGAGAGAGAGAGAGAGAGAGAGAGAGAGAGAGAGAGAGAGAGAGAGAGAGAGAGAGAGAGAGAGAGAGAGAGAGCGGGGCCTGAAATCAGATGAACACAAAGGCTGCTGTGGGAGAGATGGAGGGATGGGGGAGACAGGAGGTAGAGGGGAGACGGGGTGTAGCTGGAGAGATAAGAAGTGTTGCTGTCTCCGCTCTGCACGGACCCCTGCGTTTTTTTGGATGCTGAGGAAGTGTAGGTAAACAGGCTGTCAATCCTCTCACAGTTCACACAAATACATCTGTCTGTCTGCAGGAACACATGGCAGTGCCAATGCATTTTTCTGATTTGATGTGAATCCCTTACGAACCACAGCTTTAAAATAAAATCCACCTACTGCAGAGGTCTAGATGGTGAAATAGACCAAACAATGAGGATGTACTGAATATGTCTACATCAGAGAACAAAGCAAAGAACAATCCATAGCCTTTGTGTCCCAGTTCTACATCAATTTGCACAGCCTACAAAATGAAATGGCAGAGAATGTAGGCCGGTGAATCCCAAAAAGAACTATATCCTCCATAAATACAGTATTCTCTGAAATACACTGAAAATACCTTGCATTTCTCTGAAATACCTTGAATGTTCTCCCTCACCTTCTTTCCATATTTTCTCAATGTTTTTCATGTGATAGTTCACAGTAGCCTACAGTTCAGGTCTTTATATGACAGTAATGTTGGCGCACAATGGGAAGTAGTTAACTGAACTGATGCCCTAGGAGGCTGTATCGTCATACCAGAGGAGACTCTGTGTAACTCACTCAGGTCTGTGTGCTGGGTTGTCAGCAGGGGAAACTTGTATGTATTTGTAAAGTAGCTGGTGGCAATGCAAAAATAAACACAAGGAGGTAACTGTGAATTGAATTGAGGCACACACAATATTAGGTGTAGTCCAGGCTTAGAGCACAGCATCTAGGTTCCTGTATAATCTTCTATGTGGGGAAAAAACAATGTGGGTGGGACTGTTATTATGTTCTTGTATGTGTGTCTGTCTGCGCGTGTGTGTATTCATCTATCTCGGTGCAATTAAATCCGACATCAAATTATGTTGTAATTTCAAGTGTATCCTGTTTGACAGGGTCTGTCAGAGACAAGAAAAAAATCTCGTCCACAGCAAAGTTGCAATCAGCCACTTGGGTATTGAGGCCAAAACATAGTGTGTGGGATGCTTCTAAACCCACTTAAAAGCTAAGAGACGATAAGAGACTCCCTTGCAGCGCTGACTTGAAAAGATCATCTTGTTCCTCTTGATCTACGGATCGTAAACCGAGGAGCCTGAAAATGTGGCATCGCTCACATCAAACGTTTCTGCTGAGTTGTTACTCTTCTTTAAAATATCCCCTTGAACTGATGTCATGTAGGTTTTTAATGAAACAATCAGTCGTTAAGTTTTGCGACAGCTGTGCTTAGAACTACAAAACTGCTGATTAGCTCTCTCGTTGCCTCTCAGAAGATGGGACGTTACTGAAGAGCTCGTACTGCCTCTCAGAAGATCGGACATTATTGAAGAGCTCGTATTGCCTCTCAGAAGATCGGACATTATTGAAGAGCTCGTACTGCCTCTCAGAAGATCGGACATTATTGAAGAGCTTATATTGCCTCTCAGAAGATTGGATGTTATTGAAGAGCTCGTATTGCCTCTCAGAAGATTGGATGTTATTGAAGAGCTCGTATTGCCTCTCAGAAGATTGGATGTTATGGAAGAGCTCGTATTGCCTCTCAGAAGATTGGATGTTACTGAAGAGCTCGTACTGCCTCTCAGAAGATCGGACATTATTGAAGAGCTCGTATTTCCTCTCAGAAGATTAGACGTTATTGAAGAGCTTGTATTGCCTCTCAGAAGATTGGATGTTATGGAAGAGCTCGTATTGCCTCTCAGAAGATTGGATGTTATTGAAGAGCTCGTATTGCCTCTCAGAAGATTGGATGTTACTGAAGAGCTCGTATTGCCTCTCAGAAGATTGGATGTTACTGAAGAGCTTGTATTGCCTCTCAGAAGATCGGACATTATTGAAGAGCTCGTATTGCCTCTCAGAAGATTGGATGTTATGGAAGAGCTTGTATTGCCTCTCAGAAGATCGGACATTATTGAAGAGCTCGTATTGCCTCTCAGAAGATTGGATGTTACTGAAGAGCTTGTATTGCCTCTCAGAAGATCGGACGTTATTGAAGAGCTCGTATTGCCTCTCAGAAGATTGGATGTTACTGAAGAGCTTGTATTGCCTCTCAGAAGATCGGACATTATTGAAGAGCTCGTATTGCCGCTCAGAAGATTGGATGTTATGGAAGAGCTCGTATTGCCTCTCAGAAGATTGGATGCTATTGAAGAGCTCGTATTGCCTCTCAGAAGATTGGATGTTACTGAAGAGCTCGTACTGCCTATCAGAAGATCGGACATTATTGAAGAGCTCGTATTGCCGCTCAGAAGATTGGATGTTATGGAAGAGCTTGTATTGCCTCTCAGAAGATCGGACGTTATTGAAGAGCTCGTATTGCCTCTCAGAAGATTGGATGTTACTGAAGAGCTTGTATTGCCTCTCAGAAGATCGGACGTTATTGAAGAGCTCGTATTGCCTCTCAGAAGATTGGATGTTACTGAAGAGCTCGTACTGCCTCTCAGAAGATCGGACATTATTGAAGAGCTCGTATTGCCTCTCAGAAGATTGAATGTTATGGAAGAGCTTGTATTGCCTCTCAGAAGATCGGACGTTATTGAAGAGCTCGTATTGCCTCTCAGAAGATTGGATGTTACTGAAGAGCTTGTATTGCCTCTCAGAAGATCGGACGTTATTGAAGAGCTCGTATTGCCTCTCAGAAGATTGGATGTTACTGAAGAGCTTGTATTGCCTCTCAGAAGATCGGACATTATTGAAGAGCTCGTATTGCCGCTCAGAAGATTGGATGTTATGGAAGAGCTCGTATTGCCTCTCAGAAGATTGGATGCTATTGAAGAGCTCGTATTGCCTCTCAGAAGATTGGATGTTACTGAAGAGCTCGTACTGCCTCTCAGAAGATCGGACATTATTGAAGAGCTCGTATTGCCGCTCAGAAGATTGGACGTTATTGAAGAGCTCGTATTGCCTCTCAGAAGATTGGATGTTATGGAAGAGCTCGTACTGCCTCTCAGAAGATCGGACATTATTGAAGAGCTCGTATTTCCTCTCAGAAGATTGGACGTTATTGAAGAGCTTGTATTGCCTCTCAGAAGATTGGATGTTATGGAAGAGCTCGTATTGCCTCTCAGAAGATTGGATGTTATTGAAGAGCTCGTATTGCCTCTCAGAAGATTGGATGTTACTGAAGAGCTCGTACTGCCTCTCAGAAGATCGGACATTATTGAAGAGCTTGTATTGCCTCTCAGAAGATTGGATGTTATTGAAGAGTTCGTATTGCCTCTCAGAAGATTGGATGCTATTGAAGAGCTCGTATTGCCTCTCAGAAGATTGGATGTTATTGAAGAGCTCGTATTTCCTCTCATAAGATTGGACGTTATTGAAGAGAGTATAGAAAAGCTTGAAAGAGCTAGGATAAAAAATGTACTTTCGTAAAAAATCTGCATTGGCAGTTTTTTTGCTTCCAAAAAAGTTGCAATACTTGTTCATTCTGAACAGCAACGTATACCAGCTCTGGGTAAACACAAAACTGTAGGTAATAACAAAAATATAAAATTGTAATATTTTTTGTGTGTTTACCCAGGGCTGGTACACACTGTTGTTCGCCAGATTGGAAAATCTGTTTATTGAATGTGATATTGTGCACCCCTAAGCTGAACAGCATAGTTCCAGAAAATGTAGCCCTAATATAGACCCTGGCTTCAATGTACCTGCTCACTGTGCCTGTTCCAGGCAACCAGATCATCAGAACCAACCAAACCTATATTACCTGGCCTAAAAATAAAGGTGCAAGAGATCAGACTAACATATCAAAGATACAAGGACTTTTCTGTTTCTTTTTACCCAGCAATAGAACAAAATAGATATGCTTCCTACTGTACTTCTATCAGTCCCAACCAGTACTTTTGAAAGATATGTTTAAGTCTGTAATAGAAAGAGAATTCTGGATGTCAAGCACTGCTTTGGACATGTTCAAGAGGCATTTTAATGATCTTTCCCTTTAAGTGTCCTGTGAAGAGAAGAAGGCTACCTGTCTTTAAAGTGGGTCCACCTGCCCGCTAGCTGTTTCTGTCAGCCGGATCGGTCTCTGTGAAATCCTCCTAACGAGTCATCCCAGTGTGTTCCAGCAGCATAGACACCTTGCGGTAACATCTCTCCCTCTACCCATCTATCCTCCTTCTATCCTACAGTTCCATGTTAGCTTTCTCTATCATTCTATCTGACCGTTCCATGTTAGATCTCTCCAAGACTCCCACATCCCTCCACTTCACTCAGACCTTGTTACGCCCTGACTTTAGTTATCTTTGTTTTCTTTATTATTTTGGTTAGGTCAGGGTGTGACAAGGGGTGGTTTGTTGTGTTTTTGACCTGTCTAGGGTTTTTGTATGTTTCTGGGGTTGTTTACTAGTCTAGGTGTTTTGTATGTCTATGGTTGCCTAGATTGGTTCTCAATTAGAGGCAGCTGTTTATCGTTGTCTCTGATTGGGAACCATATTTAGGCAGCCATATTCCTTAGGTAATTTGTGGGTGATTGTCTATGTATTAGTTGCCTGTGTCTGCACTGATTCTATATAGCTTCACGGTCGTTTGGTTGTTTTTGTAAGTTTGTTGTAAGTTTGTTCATTAAAATAGAAGATGTATTCACATCACGCTGCTCCTTGGTCTCATCGCTATAACGAACGTGACAGATCTGTTCCCACTGTTCCTCCACTCCACTCCACTCAGATCTGTTCTGTTCCTCCACTCCACTCAGATCTGTTCTGTTCCCACTGTTCCTCCACTATACTCGGATCTGTTCTGTTCCCACTGTTCCTCCACTCCACTCAGATCTGTTCTGTTCCCACTGTTCCTCCACTATACTCAGATCAGTTCTGTTCCCACTGTTCCTCCACTCCACTCAGATCTGTTCTGTTCCCACTGTTCCTCCACTCCACTCAGATCTGTTCTGTTCCCATCGTTCCTCCACTCCACTCAAATCTCTTCTGTTCCCACTGTTCCTCCACTCCACTCAGATCTGTTCTGTTCCCATCGTTCCTCCACTCCACTCAGATCTGTTCTGTTCCCACTGTTCCTCCACTCCACTCAGATCTGTTCTGTTCCCATCGTTCCTCCACTCCACTCAGATCTGTTCTGTTCCCACTGTTCCTCCACTCCACTCAGATCTGTTCTGTTCCCATCGTTCCTCCACTCCACTCAGATCTGTTCTGTTCCCACTGTTCCTCCACTCCACTCAGATCTGTTCTGTTCCCACTGTTCCTCCACTCCACTCAGATCTGTTCTGTTCCCATCGTTCCTCTACTCCACTCAGATCTGTTCTGTTCCCACTGTTCCTCCACTCCACTTAGATCTGTTCTGTTCCCATCGTTCCTCCACTCCACTCAGATCTGTTCTGTTCCCATCGTTCCTCCACTCCACTCAGATCTGTTCTGTTCCCACTGTTCCTCCACTCCACTCAGATCTGTTCTGTTCCCATCGTTCCTCCACTCCACTCAGATCTGTTCTGTTCCCATCGTTCCTCCACTCCACTTAGATCTGTTCTGTTCCCATCGTTCCTCCACTCCACTTAGATCTGTTCTGTTCCCACTGTTCCTCCACTCCACTCAGATCTGTTCTGTTCCCACTGTTCCTCCATTCTATCGAATGTTACCTCCTGCCCCGCCTGCTGTCTCACATCACACAGAACCAGCTCTGGCTGGCCTGAGCCCCAACACCAGCACCATGCTTGAGCACGGTGACCCACTGAACTCAAATGTGTCACACACTTTGGGAGAATCGAACAGCAACCACACCATTTTGGAATGTTTCCTTACTTTCCACAAAGCATTTATGCACGCAACATAAATCAAGTATAACCCTGAGAACAAAGCACTTGTAGGTATATCTATTTCATACACTCTATCTCCTAGTCCAAAAGGTGTGTATGTTAACTGCACTGTCTCCCCAGTATCTCCATTCCTGAAGCATTAATTCACACTTAGCCACGGGGTGCCTATAATTAGATTATCTTTAATGTGATTACAGTATTAATTTCAAAAAACATTTTCTTGCATGCTTGCATTGGAGACAGACACAAGAAAAATTGAATAATTTCTTGTCACAAGTGTAATTTGATCATTTTTTGCCCACAGACCACCAAAACTTGCTATTCCATTTTTAACGACTCTGCTAATAACAGGCTCAGCATTTTCTACACTGCTGTAATGGTCACAGCAGTGTACTGACGACATCATACCGTGCTCCATCTGCATGTGTTTCACAGTGATATACAGTAGGCCTATCCTAATCTTGTCCACCAGCTGGCTCTATGCGGTAGCAGTTGAGCCTGGGGACGAGGCTAGGTCTATCCCAACGAGGGTTCTGTCCATTGCACTACAGTAGCTGTAAAATATTGGGATTAATCCGAATGAACCAGCATTGCGGTATGTACAGTTGTAATTTTTCAGGCAGGACAGCTTTCCCCCCAGGGGTCATAAAGAGAATAGACAAGATTTTCCCAAACTCGGTCCTCGGGACCGCAAGGGGTGCACGTTTAAAAATAATTCTCTAACACTACACTGATTCAAATGATCAAAGCTTGATGAATCGTTGATTATTTGAATCAGCTGTGTAGTACTAGCGCAAAAACCTAAACATGCACCCCTTGGGGTCTCGAGGACCGAGTTTGGTAAATGCTGGAATAAAGAATAGTTTTGTGTACTGCTCTAGGTAGATGATAATTGTTTGTAGTTTTTTGTTGTTGTTATACCTAAAGGAGTTTTTATCACAGTTCTAAGAGGCGGGGCCTGGGTGCTAGTGCAGAAAAGCTTTGAACAGACAATCGAGGCCTGTTGTTTAGCAGCTTAGACAACAAAGAGACTTCATCAATGAACTGTTGTTTAGCAGCGTAGAATACAAAGAGACTTGATCAATGGACTGTTGTTTAGCAGCTTAGAATACAAAGAGACTTGATCAATGAACTGTTGTTTAGCAGCTTAGAATACAAAGAGACTTGATCAATGGACTGTTGTTTAGCAGCTTAGAAAACAAAGAGACTTGATCAATGGACTGTTGTTTAGCAGCTTAGAAAACAAAGAGACTTGATCAATGGACTGTTGTTTAGCAGCTTAGAAAACAAAGAGACTTGATCAATGGACTGTTGTTTAGCAGCTTAGAAAACAAAGAGACTTGATCAATGGACTGTTGTTTAGCAGCTTAGAAAACAAAGAGACTTGATCAATGGGCTGTTGTTTAGCAGCTTAGAATACAAAGAGACTTGATCAATGGACTGTTGTTTAGCAGCTTAGAAAACAAAGACACTTGATCAATGGACTGTTGTTTAGCAGCTTAGAAAACAAAGACACTTGATCAATGGACTGTTGTTTAGCAGCTTAGAAAACAAAGAGACTTGATCAATGGACTGTTGTTTAGCAGCTTAGACAACAAAGAGACTTGATCAATGGGCTGTTGTTTAGCAGCTTAGAATACAAAGAGACTTGTTCAATGGACTGTTGTTTAGCAGTTTAGACAACAAAGAGACTTGATCAATGGGCTGTTGTTTAGCAGCTCAGAATACAAAGAGACTTTGTATTACAAGGTGACTCTGGATGACAAGGTAAAACGGAACATGTACAGTCAAAAAGGTCAGTGCTATTAAGGGTCCATGGGACGTCCCTACCCCTAAACCCTAACCTTAACCTTTACCCCTACCCTTACCCTAACATGGACCCTAACCTTAACCTTTACCCCTACCCTTACCCTAACATGAACCCTAACCTTAACCATTACCCCTACCCTTACCCTAACATGAACCCTAACCGTTACCTAACCCTAACCATAACCTTTACCCCTACCCTTACCCTAACATGAACCCTAACCATTACCTAACCCTAACCTTAACCTTTACCACTACCCTTACCCTAACATGAACCCTAACCGTTACCTAACCCTAACCTTAACCTTTATCTTAACCATTTTAAAATATATCTTCAATGGATGGACCATGGACCAAGTCAAAAAGATCTGATAGAAATACAGTTTTCTTTCCCAAAAGAGCTTCTAACATATGGCTGTTGTTGATGCCCTGGTGTCAAGAGGAGTCACGACCCTCTGGTCTTCCATTCGCACTACATCATGAGAGGGGCTCAGAGTTTTCCCTGACCATGTTACTTCAGGAAAAACTCCCTGCTCCATCCTCAGCGAGACATTCTCATTTTAGATCACTCATTTTATGCAGATCGTTTTTGTGAAATGCATGAATTGTCATCTGGTAGTGGTATTGGCCTAACATTATGGAGTTATCTGTCTATACTCTCTATAACCTCATTAATAGTTTACCACCCCAGAGCAACAATAGCTCATTGCACATTTCAGATTAGTAAAATGGGAGATTATTTTTTTCCACCTGTTAATTTTCTATTTGACTGGGCACTCCCAATTAACCTTTCTTTCCCTGCATTTAAACTGGGAAGAAATTGATTCAAAGAATCAGAATAGCTTTTCTATGTGGGAAGAAATTGATTCAAACAATCAGAATAGCTTTTCTATCTATCTATGAATAAGTAATCTTTCTGCCCATATAGCTCAAAACTAATAAACGATCATGTACAATAAGCTTAATATGTTAATTTCTTCAATTTGTTTCGCTCATCCATTCTCACTATCAATAGCAGCAGTTCATTTCAATTCAGGTTTCTTTCATGAAAATCACAGAAATCATCAGAAATGTTTATATCAGAGGAAATGAATGTCCTTCTTCCTGACTAATATCCATGTTGTTATTGTGGGGGGAAATAAATGACACAGTCTCAGTCTCAGTCTGTATCAAAGCAGAACTTATCTGGATACTGAAGTCATAGAACTACACCAAATTATTCATAGATGCAGACGGTTCATAAGACACTGAAAAACACCTCTGCCTGCTCTTTGCACTGCAGATAACCCCCACGCAGACTTTAGTGCTAATTCATATGGCTGGTTCAGTCTGTGAGCTTTCACGTTCAACTATCTTCACTTTACGGTGCCAGACAACTTAGAACTGACATTCTGAGTTCTCTCAACACTAGTTAATCTTAGTCATACCATTTTACAATAATATTTTGATTTAATTAAGTAAAAACTGGGCAGCCTATTAAGTTTAATTTGTATATTCAGTCTTTTCGCATACAGGTTCAAAGGTTCACAACTGCCCCTTTCCATTCATTTGTAAGACTTTGTACTGAAGAATGGTGGAGAGGTAGAGCGAAGGAAGGAGACTAAACAATGGTGGAGAGATAACACTGTAGTATAGTGGAGAGACAGAGGGAGGGAGACTGAAGAATGGTGGAGAGAGAGCGAAGGAAGGAGACTGAACAATGGTGGAGAGATAACGCTGTAGTATAGTGGAGAGATGAGGGAGTGAGGGAGACTGAAGAATGGGGAGAGATAGAGCAAGGAAGACTGAAGAATGGTGGAGAGAGAGCAAGGGAGACTGAAGAATGGTGGAGAGATAACACGAGGGAGACTGAAGAATGGTGGAGAGATGGAGTGAGGGAGACTGAAGAATGGGGAGAGAGAGTGAGGGAGACTGAAGAATGGGGAGAGATAGAGTGAGGGAGACTGAAGAATGGGGAGAGAGAGTGAGGGAGACTGAAGAATGGGGAGAGATAGAGTGAGGGAGACTGAAGAATGGTGGAGAGAGAGCAAGGGAGACTGAAGAATGGTGGAGAGAGAGCAAGGGAGACTGAAGAATGGTGGAGAGATAGAGTGAGGGAGACTGAAGAATGGGGAGAGAGAGTGAGGGAGACTGAAGAATGGGGAGAGATAGAGTGAGGGAGACTGAAGAATGGGGAGAGATAGAGTGAGGGAGACTGAAGAATGGGGAGAGATAGAGTGAGGGAGACTGAAGAATGGGGAGAGATAGAGTGAGGGAGACTGAAGAATGGGGAGAGATAGAGTGAGGGAGACTGAAGAATGGGGAGAGATAGAGTGAGGGAGACTGAAGAATGGGGAGAGATAGTGAGGGAGACTGAAGAATGGGGAGAGAGAGTGAGGGAGACTGAAGTATGGGGAGAGATAGAGTGAGGGAGACTGAAGAATGGGGAGAGAGAGTGAGGGAGACTGAAGAATGGGGAGAGATAGAGTGAGGGAGACTGAAGAATGGGGAGAGATAGAGTGAGGGAGACTGAAGAATGGGGAGAGATAGAGTGAGGGAGACTGAAGAATGGGGAGAGATAGAGTGAGGGAGACTGAAGAATGGGGAGAGATAGAGTGAGGGAGACTGAAGAATGGGGAGAGATAGAGTGAGGGAGACTGAAAAATGGGGAGAGATAGCGAGGGAGACTGAAGAATGGGGAGAGATAGAGCGAGGGAGACTGAAGAATGGTGGAGAGAGAGCGAGGGAGACTGAAGAATGGTGGAGAGAGAGCGAGGGAGACTGAAGAATGGTGGAGAGAGAGCGAGGGAGACTGAAGAATGGTGGAGAGAGAGCAAGGGAGACTGAAGAATGGTGGAGAGAGAGCAAGGGAGACTGAAGAATGGGGGAGAGATAGAGCAAGGGAGACTGAAGAATGTTGGAGAGAGAGGGAGGGAGAGAGACTGAAGAATGGTGGAGGGATAGAGCGAGGGAGACTGAAAAATGGGGGAAAGACAGAGCGAGGGAGACTGAAGAATGGTGGAGAGATAACACGAGGGAGACTGTAGTATAGTGGAGAGATGGAGGGAGGGAGGGAGGAAGACTGAAGAATGGTGGAGAGATGAGCGAGGGAGACTGAAGAATGGTGGAGAGATGGAGCGAGGGAGAGAGATTGAAGTATAGTGGAGAGATGGAGCGAGGGAGGGAGCTACTCAGATGACTGGGTGAAACGCATAGAGTGAGGGGTCCATCTCTTAAAGGTATCCAGTTATGTAAGTGATAGTCTTCTCCTCCGAGGAAACAGACTTAAGAGGCCTGTAGGAGCAGAGAATGGGGCACTGGATGGCACACAGCCAAACCGCTAAGAGGTGTGCTGCTGACACACCTGTGTCGAGTCCCAAGGGGCACCCTATTCCCTTTACCGTACACTACTTTTGACCAGGACCTATATAGCTCTGGTCAAAAGTAGTGCACTATTTAGGGAATAGGGTGCCAATTGGGAAGCATACAGAGATTAAACAGCTGCTCTTCTGGCCCCTTCCTCTGCAGGGACCTTTCACGGGAGGAAATAAAAGAAGATCTTATAGTTCTTTCCCTCAGATTATCCTTACGGCTGGTGTTCATGGTGTTCAAATCAAAGAGACCCAGATCCAGCCTGGAGCCGTCACTCCTCTCACAATGCCAAGCCTCGACTCCCCATATCTTCCTATTACGAGCTACTTTTTCAATAGTTTGTAATTGAAATGGGATGAAATAGCAATAGTCATTAGAGAACAAAGAACGTGAACGAAAAGTGGCGGTGTTACAATGTGATCATATAGTCAGCTACCACATCATCTCAGTAGTCCAGTAATCAGGCCAAGCTGATTATTAACACACTCTGAGAAGTGGACCGCCGGACCGTTGGCCTTTATTGAACACCTTCTCTTGACATTCAAGAGGCAGAAAGATACCCGGGTGCAATTACAGTAATGAGAGATGATGAGAAACTCAACACAAACAAGATGAACAATATATGTTTTATCTCCATTTTGTCTTCCCTCAGAAGTTCTCTTCTCCTAAATCCTGGGTCCATGTCAAATGACACCCTATTCCCTATATAGTGCACTACATTTGAGCAGAGCTCTATGGGCCGGGACAAAAGTAGTACACTGAATTGGATAACAATTGAGATACATGGGGTTATTTTTGGGTTCTAAATCAGGTAGAATAACAATCACCTTTGTTACCGTGTGATCAATTCAAACCCAGCAAGACAGGAAATGGGCCAGGGTTTCTCAATGCAAGGAGAGTATAGCCTAGATGGAGTAATATCATATCTCCATATGCTGGTAGGCAATTGTAATAAATGAACAAAAAATATTACATTTTGCGGATCCGCGTACCTGGAGGCGGCATTACTGTGTGTGAGATTATGACCAGTTAATAGTGCATGAGTCCGTGGCAAATATGAATGCTGATGTGAGCGAGACAGAATATTTAAGAAGCATTAGGTTGGGGGAACTCTGGAAAATTGTAGTCATTTAATCAGGAAGATGTCACAACACATTAATGAACCACGAACTGGATGGAAGATGGATACTGGGTAAAATCAAACCTCTACCTCTTTCTGTACGAAAGCAAAACATGGCTAGGCTTCATGCTCATTGCCAAGGATCTAGGAAATTTCCTCTCTGGGGTTAAAAAACGTACATATTTGCCTATCTATTGATCTCTATGGAAATGTAGGCCTAAGCATTCACGGTGTCTTTTTCACAACACTACTGCTGTCCATATTGATGTTGAAGAATTCAGATTGCTCTATAATGTACAAACAATACAGAAATCTGAAACTCTTCGTCATTTTAAAATGCCAAACGATGTCTTTGATTGAGACAGAAATGATATT